>NW_027139502.1:0-173688 GCF_035084215.1 Heptranchias perlo
TGTGGGAGAGGAGAGAGAGTGGGAGGGGGAGAGAGAGAGTGTGAGGGAGAGAGAGAGAGAGAGTGTGAGGGGGGTGAGGGGAGAGAGAGGGGGTGAGGGGGAGAGAGAGAGTGTGAGGGGGGTGAGGGGGAGAGAGAGAGTGTGAGGGGGTGAGGGGAGAGAGAGTGTGAGGGGGGTGAGGGGGAGAGTGTGAGGGGGGTGAGGGGGAGAGAGAGAGTGTGAGGGGGAGAGAGAGAGTGTGAGGGGGAGAGAGAGAGTGTGAGGGGGAGAGAGAGAGTGTGAGGGAGAGAGAGAGAGCGTGAGGGGGGTGAGGGGGAGAGAGAGAGTGTGAGGGGGGTGAGGGGGAGAGTGTGAGGGGGGTGAGGGGGAGAGAGAGAGTGTGAGGGGGAGAGAGAGAGTGTGAGGGGAGAGAGAGAGTGTGAGGGAGAGAGAGAGAGAGAGAGTGTGAGGGGGGTGAGGGGGAGAGAGAGAGTGTGAGGGGGTGAGGGGGAGAGAGAGAGTGTGAGGGGGGTGAGGGGGAGAGAGAGAGTGTGAGGGGGGTGAGGGGAGAGTGTGAGGGGGGTGAGGGGGAGAGTGTGAGGGGGTGAGGGGGAGAGAGAGAGTGTGAGGGGGAGAGAGAGAGTGTGAGGGGGAGAGAGAGAGTGTGAGGGGGGTGAGGGGGGAGAGAGAGTGTGAGGGGGAGAGAGAGAGTGTGAGGGGGAGAGAGAGAGTGTGAGGGGGAGAGAGAGAGTGTGAGGGGGAGAGAGAGAGTGTGAGGGGAGAGAGAGAGTGTGAGGGGGAGAGAGAGAGTGTGAGGGGGGTGAGGGGGGAGAGAGAGTGTGAGGGGGAGAGAGAGAGTGTGAGGGAGAGAGAGAGAGTGTGAGGGGGAGAGAGAGCGTGAGGGGGGGAGAGGGGAGAGAGAGAGTGTGAGGGGGAGAGAGAGAGTGTGAGGGGGAGAGAGAGAGTGTGAGGGGGGAGAGTGAGGGGAGGGGGAGAGGGGGTGAGGGGAGAGAGAGTGTGAGGGGGAGAGAGAGAGTGTGAGGGGAGAGAGAGAGTGTGAGGGAGAGAGGAGAGAGCGTGAGGGGAGAGGAGAGTGTGAGGGGGGGGAGAGAGAGAGAGAGACGGTCTCCTGCCAGAAAGCGGGACGTGTGTCGGTGAGGGTCCTGCAGGGTGTTTGGGTGATGTGCCTGTCATGGTTGAATAGCTGCCAGTGTGTGTGACCTGTGGTTGTGGGTGTGCGGCTTGTGACAGTGGGAATGTGTGAGGGTGAGGGGAAGCATCTGATTGAAAGAGTTTTTTGGTGGGTGGGAGATGGGGGCCCCCCCTTGCTGGTGAGAAGCCATTAAACAGCCCAGAGAGGCCTGGCTGCTCGCGGGAATCGGGTAAATCACCAGGCAGGACCAATCCACTCTCTGCCTCTCTCCCCCTCACTCTCTGCCTCTCCCACTCTCTCCGTCCCTCTCTCTCTCTCCGTCCCTCTCTCTGTCCCCATCTCTCTCTCTGTCCCTCTCTCTCTCTCTCTCTCTCTGTCCCTCTCTCTCTCTCTGTCCCTCTCTCTCTCTCTGTCCCCATCTCTCTCTCTCTCTGTCCCTCTCTCTCTCTCTGTCCCTCTCTCTCTCTCTGTCCCCATCTCTCTCTCTCTCTGTCCCTCTCTCTCTCTCTGTCCCTCTCTCTCTCTCTGTCCCCATCTCTCTCTCTCTCTGTCCCCATCTCTCTCTCCATCTCTCTCTCCCTCTGTTCCTCTCTCTCCCTCTGTCCCTCTCTCTCCCTCTGTCCCTCTCTCTCCCTCTGTCCCTCTCTCTCCCTCTGTCTCTCTCTCTCCCTCTGTCTCTCTCTCTCCCTCTGTCCCTCTCTCTCTCTCTGTCCCTCTCTCTCTCTCTGTCCCTCTCTCTCTCTCTGTCCCTCTCTCTCTCTCTGTCCCCATCTCTCTCTCCCTCTGTCCCTCTCTCTCCCTCTGTCCCTCTCTCTCCCTCTGTCCCTCTCTCTCTCTCTCTCTGTCCCTCTCTCTCTCTCTCCCCCTCTCTCTGTCTTTCTATCTCATTTAAACCGATCATTTTCTCTCTCTCTCTCCCCTCACTCTATTCACCTTTCTGCAGCATTTTTATTTATTAAAATGTTTTCTATATTAAAACTTCAATTAGAGGCTGGAAACCTGTCAGTTAAATCTCGTTTCTCAACCTTTGGATGATTTGAGTGTTTGAAATGGTGCTGTGCCCTGAGCTCGGAACCTGTTTGCCATCCAGACCCGGGGAGGTGGGAATGAGATGGAGTCCCTGCTCCCTCCACAGCTCTTTACAGTAAACACACAGAGAGAATGAAATGGTCAAACACTGTCTGAGAAACAGCAGCCATTCCAGCTCTGCAGCCCTTGTGTATTCGGAGCAGATTCCGCCCAACTTTAGTTCTTTAATGTGGACGCCGGGCAGGGTGGGATGTGACGGAGGTCCCCGGGGTGTTTGGGTCACGAGGGGAGGGGGGAGACAGGCTGAGGGTGGGGGGGATTCGGTTTGGGGTGAGGGAAGAGGGAGAGACAGGCTGAGGGTGGGGGGGGACTCGGTTTGGGGTGAGGGAAGAGGGAGAGACAGGCTGAGGGTGGGGGGAACTCGGTTTGGGGTGAGGGAAGAGGGAGAGACAGGCTGAGGGTGGGGGGGCACTCGGTTTGGGGTGAGGGAAGAGGGGGAGACAGGCTGAGGGTGGGGGGGGACTCGGTTTGGGGTGAGGGAAGAGGGGGAGACAGCTGAGGTGGGGGGGACTCGGTTTGGGATGAGGGAAGAGGGGGAGACAGGCTGAGGGTGGGGGGGACTCGGTTTGGGGTGAGGGAAGAGGGGGAGACAGGCTGAGGGTGGGGGGGACTCGGTTTGGGGTGAGGAAGAGGGGGAGACAGGCTGAGGGTGGGGGGACTCGGTTTGGGTGAGGGAAGAGGGGGAGACAGGCTGAGGGTGGGGGGGGACTCGGTTTGGGGTGAGGGAAGAGGGGAGACAGGCTGAGGGTGGAGGGGACTCGGTTGGGGTGAGGGAAGAGGGGGAGACAGGCTGAGGGGGGGGGGGGGACTCGGTTTGGGTGAGGGAAGAGGGGGAGACAGGCTGAGGGTGGGGGGACTCGGTTTGGGGTGAGGGAAGAGGGGGAGACAGGCTGTGAGGGTTTCAAATCAGTAAAATAGGTCCTTGAAATGTGGCTCATTCCAGCAGACAGGTCTCCTGGTCAAACCAGTCCTGCCCTGGGCTGTCCCTGGATTAACATGAGAATGGACAGGTCCCTGAGGGAGACACATTGAGATTCAGTCTAATATCTCAAATGATGTGGAGATGCCGGTGATGGACTGGGGTGGACAAATGTCAGGAATCTTACAACACCAGGTTATAGTCCAACAGTTTTATTTGAAAATCACAAGCTTTCGGAGGCTTTCTCCTTTGTCAGGTGAGTGTGGGATTCCATGAAAGGCACCGCTTTATAGTCAGAGCACAATGCCTGGTGATTACAGATAATCTTTCCAACTGCCCGTTGTCAAGGCAATCAAAGGAGTCGAATAGTGTTCAGACAGAGAGACACGACATACGGGACAATCAGTATATTCAGTAGTCCCGTATGTAACGTCCCTCTGTCTGAACACTATTCGAATCCTTTGATTGCCTTGACAACGGGCAGTTGGAAAGATTATCTGTGATCACCAGGCATTGTGCTCTGACTATGGAATCCCACACTCACCTGACAAAGGAGAAAGCCTCCGAGAGCTTGTGATTTTCAGATAAAACTGTTGGACTATAACCTGGTGTTGTAAGATTCCTTACATAATATCTCAAAGGCTGAAGCAGGGAGCTCCCCGGGGGTAGGGGATGGCCGTGTGTCTCGTCCCAAACCCTCCCCAGGGGCGGGGACAATCTCTCAGTCTGCCGGGGTCCTCCAGCCTGTCCTGAGTGTATTTCTCTCTCTGTCTCTCTCCCAACTTTTCTCTCTCTTCAGATTCTCTTGTTTGTAACCGGGATTTGTGTTTCAGTGTTGGGGCTGAGGGATTGTCGGTGTAACTGGGAGAGGGAGTGGGAGGGAGGGGGGAGAGAGAGGGGGAGTGGGAGGAGAGGAAACTCTGGGCTCTTGCTGTGCCTTTTTAATCCCTTGCTTTTGTGTTGTAATCAATTCCCTCTCTCCCCTCAGGAAACTTTTCGATGAAATGCTGCAAGGAGATGATCCAGGAAAGAGACATTTTGTGAGAAGGAGGAGGATGAGGGGGAATCCTGGGCCAAGAATCGTTCTCTCTGCTGGGGACTGACTGACTGAGACCTTCACCGCAGCCTGGACCCGATGGGGGCCACGTGAGTCATGTCTGGGTTACTCTGGGGTCACTGGGACATTCTGGGGATCACTGGGACATTCTGGGGACACTGGGGGATCACTGGGACATTCTGGGGACACTGGGGGATCACTGGGACATTCTGGGGACACTGGGGGTTCACTGGGACATTGTGCAGGAGCTGACACTGAGACACACACTGACCGTCTGACAGTGCAGCGCTCCCTCAGTACCGACCGTCCAACTGAATATCACCATCTGTTCACTGCAAGTGCAACTTTTCAGAAATAACACAAAGTGGATCAAACTATTCTTCAGAGGCTGACAATGTGACATATCTCGGGTCTTAATTGAAATTAAAAGCTCTTTCAGGGAGCGTCCTGCAGCACGCAGAGAGCCCAAATGTGAAAACAGCCTCCAAATGTTTTCTTAGTTTGAAGTTTAATTTTTGAAAAGGTCACTGACAACTCAGAAAGAAATCGTGTTAATTCTCAAGCCATTTTGGGCCCCCATGTGAAATTGTATTGTAATGGAACCACACAGACACATGGGGAAGCTCGGGTGCAAACTGATTGGAATTTGAGATTTTAATCCCATATTCATTTGTGGCACAGCTCAGCTCAATTCAAACCCAATGTCTGTGCAAGGGACACGTGTCTCCTGACTGTACAGTCTGTGTGTGTGTGTGTGTGTCTCAGTCTCATTGGTCTCATAACATAACTTTAAAGCAGTAAAATTAACCAGAACTTGCTCCAAAGACAAAACCGATCCGCACCCATGAGGACGGCCTCAACCGGGATCTTGGATTCATGTCACGCTGCACGTAACCCCACCAGCGAACAAAAGCTATCTGTTTTTAATATAACGGGTCATATGCTGGCTTTCTCTGCCTTCTGGATGTTTCTGCCTCTCTCTTTTCTGTTTTTATTTGTGTTGACTGTATATTCGGGGGCTCTGTAGGTAACACCTCTCTGTCTGAACACTGTGATTGCCTTGGCAACGGGCAGTTGCAAAGACTATCTGTAATCACCATGTATTGTTCTGTGATTTATAAATGCGTAGGCTTCGAGGAGTTCCTGACATTTACCTGAGGAAGGAGGAAGCCTCCAAAAGCTTGTAAATTTCAAATAAAATCGTTGGACTATAACTTGGTGTTGTAAAATTGTTTACAATTGTCAACCCCAGTCCATCACCGGCATCTCCACATCATGGCTAAAACCGATCCAGATCTTGAAGGTGTGATGATTTCCTCCTTCTCTCTGCTCTGTTGGTGGGAGGCTCATTTCCAGTCCCAGGTATTTGTCTATTCCCCATGTCTGATGGGTTGGTTCCTGTGAACAGTTTGTCAGAGAGTGTTTCACTGCCTCAGGGTGTTTACAGAGAGTGCCTCAGGGTGTTTACAGTTTTTTTCCACACCGTTCACCTGAGGAAGGAGGAAGCCTCCGAAAGCTTGTGGAATTTAAAATAAATTTGTTGGACTATAACTTGGTGTTGTAAAATTGTTTAGAATTTACAGAGAGAGAGATAAGCAGCTCCCATCCTGGTCTGAAAGACCCAGTCAATGAGAGATTTATAAACAATCCAGCCCAGTGCAGTTAAACCTTGTCCCCCATTAATCCAAACACACCATATTGTGAGCAAAATTCAATATTTCACAGGGCCAGTGAGTCCAAGACACAGATTGTACCCACCTCCCTAAACTCAACTCCTTACTGTAAAAAGTGTCTGTCAAAACACAGCCCGTTTAGGGACTGAACCCCTCAAATAACCGTTACACTCAACATTGCAATCTCTCAGTGAATCATTCCCTTTTACCCACTGTGTGCTGTACATGTACAGGAGCTAACACTGAGACACACATGGGCCGTACAGTACCTGAGTACTTTTCAATCAAGAGAAATTCAGAAAGACAACAGAGAGAGAGGGGCAGAGAGAGAGAAAAGGACAGAGAGAGAGGGGGAGAGAGGCAGAGAGAGAGAGAGAAAAAGGCAGAGCGGGGAGAGAGTCAGAGAGAGAAAGACAGAGAGGGTGAGAGAGAGAGGAGCGAGAGGCAGAAGGAGAGAGGGGGACAGAGAGAAAGAAAAACAGAGAGAGAGGGGCAGAGAGTGTGGTAGAGAGGCAGAGAGTGGATTGGTCCTGCCTGGTGATTTACCCATTTCCCGCGAGCAGCCAGGCCTTTCTGGGCTGTTTAATGGCTTCTCACCAGCAAGGGAGGGCCCCATCTCCCACCTCGCAATAAACTCTTTCAATCAGATGCTTCCTCTCACCCTCACACATTACCACTGTCACAAGCCGCACACCCACAACCCACAGGTCACACACACTGGCACCTATTCAACCATGACAGGCACATCACCCAAACAACCACCAGGTCCCTCACCGACACACGTCCCGTTTTCTTGCAGGGAGTCCCTCTCTCTCTGTCCCCCCTCTCTCTGTCCCCCCTCTCTCTGTCCCCCCTCTCTCTGTCTTTTTCTCTCTCTGTCTTTTTCTCTCTCTGTCTTTTTCTCTCTCTGTCTTTTTCTCTCTCTGTCTTTTTCTCTCTCTGTCTTTTTTTCTCTCTGTCTTTTTCTCTCTCTCTCTTTTTCTCTCTCTGTCTTTTTCTCTCTCTGTCTTTTTCTCTCTCTGTCTTTTTCTCTCTCTGTCTTTTTCTCTCTCTGTCTTTTTCTCTCTCTGTCTTTTTCTCTCTCTCTCCCACTCTCTCTCTCTACCGCTATCTCTGTCACTCTCTCTCTCTCCCTCAGCCCTCTCACTGTCTTTTTCTCTCTCTCTCTCTGCCTCTCTCCCGCTCTCTCTCTTCCCCTCTCTCTTTGTGACTCCCTCTCTCCATCCCTCTCTCTGTCCCCATCTCTCTCTTTCTTTTTCTCTCCACCTGTCTCTCTCTCTCTCTCTCTCTCTCTCCCCCCCCCTCGCTGCCGCTCTTCCTCTCTCTGTCCCTATCTCTCTCCCCCTGTCTCTCTCTCTCTCTCGCTGCCTCTCTCCCTTCTCTGTCTTTTTCTCTCTCTCTCTCTCTCTCTCTATCTTTTTCTCTGTCTCTCTGTCCCTCTCTCTCCCTCTGCCTCTTTGCCCCTCTCTCTCTCTGTCTCTCTCTCTGTCTTTTTCTCTCTCTCTGTCCCTCTCACCCCTCTCTTTCTCTCTCACCCCTCCCACTCTGTCTTTTTCTCTCTCTCTCTGTCTCTCCCCCTCTCTCTCACCCCCCCCTCTCTCTGCCTCTCTCCTGCTCTCACTCTGTCTCTCTCTCTTCCCCTCTCTTTCGCTGCCTCTCTTCCTCTCTCTGTCTTTTTCTCTCTCTCTCTCTCTCTCTATCTCTCTCTGCCTCTCTCTCTGTCTTCTTCTCTGTCTCTCCCCCATCCTCTGTCGTTTTCGCTCTCTCTCTCTGCCTCTTTCCCCCTCTTCCTCTGTCTCTCTCTCTCTCTGTCTTTTTCTCTGTCTCTCTGTCCCTCTCTCTCCCTCTGCCTCTTTCCCCCTCTCTCTCTGTTTCTCTCTTTCTCTGTGTGTGTCTCTCTCTCTCTGCCTCTCTCCCTCGTCTCTCCGTCCTTTTCTCTCTCTCTATCCCTCTCTCCCGCTCTCTCTGTCTTTTTCTCTCTCTATCCCTCTCTCCATCATTCTCTCTCTCTCTCTGCCTCTCTCCTCCACTCTCTCTGTCCCTCCCTCTCTCAGCCTCTCTTCTCCTCTCTCTGACCTTTTCTCTCTCTCTCTCTCCCCCTCTCTCTCTGTTTTATTCTCTATCTATCTGTCCCCCTCGCTTTCTCGCTGCCTATCTCCCCCTCTCCCTCTGTCTTTTTCTCTCTCTGACCTTCTCTCTCTCTCTCTCTCTCTCCCCCTCTCTCTCTCTGTCCATTTCTCTCTCTCCCCCTCTCTCTCTCTCTCTCTCTCGGCCTCTCACACCCTCTGACACTGAGACACACATGGGCCGTACAGTACCAGACAGGAGTGAATCGTTCCCTTTTACCCACTGTGTACTATACATGTACAGGAGCTGACACTGAGACACACACAGGCCGTACAGTACCTGAGTACTTTCCTAACAAGAGAAATTCGGAAAGACAACAGAGAGAGAGGGACAGAGAGAGAGGGGGTGAGAGGCAGAGAGAGAGAGAGAGAGAGAGAGAGAGAGAAAAAGACAGAGCGGGGAGACAGAGAGAGAGGAGGCGAGAGGCAGAGAGAGAGAGAAAAAGATGGAGACAGGGCGAGAGAGAGGCAGAGAGTGAATTGGTACTGCCTGGTGATTTACCCGATTCCTGCGAGCAGCCAGGCCTCTCTGGGCTGTTTAATGGCTTCTCAACAGCAAGGGGGGCCCCCATCTCCCACCCACCAAAAAACTCTTTCAATCAGATGCTTCCTCTCACCCTCACACATTACCACTGTTGCAAGCCGCACACCCACAACTCACAGGTCACACACACTGGCAGCTATTCAACCATGACAGGCACATCACCCAAACACCCTGCAGGACCCTCACCGACACAAGTCCCGCTTTCTGGCAGGAGACCCCCTCACACTCTCTCTCCCCCTCGCTCTGTCTTTTTCTCTCACCCTCTGTTCGCTGTCTTTCTCTGCCTCTCTCCCCTCTCTGTCATTTTCTCTCTCTCTCTTTCTCTCTCTCTATCTCTCTGCCTCTCTCTGTTATTCTCTCTCTCTCCCCCCACTCTCTCTGTCTTTTTCTGTCTCTGCCTCTGTCTCTCTCTGCCTCTCTCCCCTTCTCTCTGTCCCTCTCTCTCCCTCTGCCTCTTTACCCCTCTCTCTGTCTCTCTCTCTCTGCCTCTCTCGCCCTGTCTTTGCCTTTTTCTCTGTCTCTCTCTCGCTCTCTTTCTATCTCTCTCTCCATCATTCTCTCTCTCTCTCTCCTCCTCTCCCTCTCTATCCCCCTCTCTCTCTCTCGGCCTCTCTTCCCCTCTCTGACTTTTTCTCTCTCTCTCTCCCCCTCGCTCTCTTTCTCTCTCTCTCTGTTTTTCTCACGACCTATCTGTCCCCCTCGCTGTCTCTCTGCCTATCTCCCACTCTCCCGCTGTGTTTTTCGCAATCTGTCTCTCTCTCTCTCTCTCTCTCTCTCTCTCGCTGTTACTCTCTCTCTCTCTCTCTATCTCTGTCACCCTCTCTCTGTCTCGGCCTCTCACACCTTTGACACTGAGACACACACGGGCCGTACAGTACCAGACAGGAGTGAATCGTTCCCTTTTACCCACTATGTGCTGTACATGTACAGGAGCTGACACTGAGACACACACGGGCCGTACAGTACCAGACAGGAGTGAATCGTTCCCTTTTACCCACTGTGTACTGTACATGTACAGGAGCTGACACTGAGACACACAGTAACAAACTTTATATGGTATCAGGAGTTAACCCCTTACATGCTGTTTCAAGCAATACAAAAATATAAGTTAAATTAGATGGTGGGGAGGGCAGGAATGCTGTGGATCCAATCGCTCATCTCTGCCCAGCTCCGTCATGCCAGAATATCACCATCTGTTCGAGCCCAAATTCCTCCCTTCGTTCATTGCAAGTGCAACTTTTCAGAAATAACACAAAGTGGATCAAACTATTATTCAGAGGCTGACAATGTGACATATCTCGGGTCTTAATTGAAATTAAAAGCTCTTTCAGGGAGCGTCCTGCAGCACCCAGAGGGCCCAAATGTGAAAACAGCCTCCAAATGTTTTCTTAGTTTGAAGTTTAATTTTTGAAAAGGTCACCGACAACTCAGAAAAAAATAGTGTTAATTCCGAAGCCATTTTGGGCCCCCATGTGAAATTGTATTGTAATGGAACCACACAGACACATGGGGAAGCTCGGGAGCAAACTGATTGGAATTTGAGATTTTAATCCCATATTCATTTGTGGCACAGCTCAGCTCAATTCAAACCCAATGTCTGTGCAAGGACCACGTGTCTCCTGACTGTACAGTCTGTGTGTGTGTGTGTGTGTGTGTCTCAGTCTCACTGGTCCCATAACATAACTTTAAAGCAGTAAAATTAACCAGAACCTGCTCCAATGACAAAACCGATCCAGATCTTGAAGGTGTGATGATTTCCTCCTTCTCTCTGCTCTGTTGGTGGGAGGCTCATTTCCAGTCCCAGGTATTTGTCTATTCCCCATGTCTGATGGGTTGGTTCCTGTGAACAGTTTGTCAGAGAGTGTTTCACTGCCTCAGGGTGTTTACAGAGAGAGAGAGAGAAGCAGCTCCCATCCTGGTCGGAAAGACCCAGTCAATGAGAGATTTATAAAACAATCCAGCCCAGTGCAGTTAAACCTTGTCCCCCATTGATCCAAACACACCATATTGTGAGCAAAATTCAATATTTCACAGGGCCAGTGAGTCCCAGACACGGATTGTACCCACCTCCCTAAACTAAACTCAACTCCTTACTGGAAAAAGTGTCTGTCAAAACACAGCCCGTTTAGGGACTGAACCCCTCAAATAACCGTTACACTCAACATTGCAATCTCTCAGTGAATCGTTCCCTTTTACCCACTGTGTGCTGTACATGTACAGGAGCTCACACTGAGACACACACGGGCCGTACAGTACCAGACAGGAGTGAATCCTTCCCTTTTACCCACCGTGTGCTGTACATGTACAGGAGCTGACACTGAGACACACACGGGCCGTACAGTACCAGACAGGAGTGAATCGTTCCCTTTTACCCACCGTGTGCTGTACATGTACAGGAGCTGACACTGAGACACACACGGGCCGTACAGTACCAGACAGGAGTGAATCGTTCCCTTTTACCCACTGTGTACTGTACATGTACAGGAGCTGACACTGAGACACACGGGCCGTACAGTACCAGACAGGAGTGAATCGTTCCCTTTTACCCACTCTGTGCTGTACACGTACAGGAGCTGACACTGAGACACACACGGGCCGTACAGTACCAGACAGGAGTGAATTGTTCCCTTTTACCCACTCTGTGCTGTACATGTACAGTACAGTTGTGGTGGTGGTTGTTGTGGTGGCCCAAACGCAAAGGCCGCCGCTCTGGCATCGCTCTGGGATCCCCGGCTGCACCCTGGCCTCACTCTGGGCTGACTGGGTGCACGCTGGGATCCCGGCATCACTCTGGGGTCACTGGGACATTCTGGGGTCACTGCGGGATCACTGGGGACACTCTGTCGGCCTCTTGCCGCCATCTGATAAGATGACGGCGGCGGCCATTTTTTCCAAGATGGTGGCCGTGCTTGCCGCCATTTTATCCAAGATGTCGGCCGCGCCTGCCGCCATGTTTTCCAAGATGGCGGCCGTGCTTGCTGCCATTTTTTCCAAGATGGTGGCCGCGCCGGCCGCCATTTTGTCCAATACGGACTCTGCGCTTGCCTCCATTTTGTCCAAGCTGGCTTCATTTATTATATAAATAATTGAAAAGTTTAAAATGTAAAATAAATAACTCAATATTTTAATTCATTAAATAAATGCTTATTTTATTATATCAATAATCAAATTGTTTTCAAGTGTTTAATTTATTATATGAATACTTCAAATGTTTCATTTATTATAAAGTGAATTCAATAGTTTAAATTATTCGATTGATTAATTTATTATGTAAATAACCGAGTTTAATTTATTGTATAAAAAATTCAACAGCTAAATTTATTATGTAAATAGTTCAATTGTTTAATATTTTATAAATAATTCAAGCGTTTAATTTTTATGTAAATTATTGAATTGTTTAATTTATTATATGAATAATTAAATTGATATATTTGATAAATAATTCAGTAGTTTAATTATATAATTGAAGTGTATAATTTACTATATAAATAGCTCCGTTTAATTTATTGTATAAATAATTCAATTTGTGAATTTATTATACAAATAAACAAGTGTTTAATTTATTATATGAAGCATTCAAGTGTATAATTTATTACGTAAATACTTCATTTGTTTAATTTATTATCTAAATAATTCAACTGTTTCATTTATTATATAAATAATTCAATAGTTTAATTCATTATATAAATAATCATTTGTTTAATTTCTTACATAACTACGTCAGTTGTTAAATTAAACTATTGAATTATTTTCATAATAAATTAAATATCCAAATCATTCAATAGTTTAATTTATTATATAATAATGCATGTCTAATTTATTATATAAAAAAATCAATTGTTTAATTTATTATATAAATAATTCAAGTGTTAAATTTATTCTATGAAGAAACAATGGTTTAATTCATTATACAAATAATTTGTGTTTAATTTATTATATAAATAATTCAACAGCTTAATTTATTACATAAATCACACAAGTGTTAAATTTATTATATAAATAACCAATTATATTGTTTAGTTTATTATATAAATAATCCAAGTGTTAAAATTATTATATAAAGAGGTCAAGTGTTTAAATTGTATAATTAATTCACAGGTTTAACTTATCATACAAAGATTCAAGTGTTTATTTAATCATATTAATAATCCATTATTTAATTTATTGAATGAAGAATTTCAAAACGTTATTCATTATATAAATAATCAAGTGTTTCATTCATTATATAAATAATCAAGTGTTTCATTTATTATATAAATAATCAAGTGTTTCATTTATTATATAAATAATCAAGTGTTTCATTTATTATATAAATAATCAATTGTTGACTTTATTACATAAAGAAGTCTCGTGTTTAATTTATTATATAAATAATTCACCTAAATATTGAGTTCTTTATATAATAAATTAAACGAAGGAATATTTATATAATGAATTAAACTATTGAATTATTTCTATGATAAATTAAACACTAATTTTTTATGTAATAAATTAAAGAATTGATTATTTAATGAATTGAACTATTCAATTATTTATGAAATGAATTGAATGATTGAATTATTTAGAAAATAAATTAAACACTTGAATTGTCTGCTTCCAATGTTTTTGTTTTTCGGCCTGATATTAAGATCATCAATGGCGGCTGCATCACCCAGCATGCAGCGCGGTTCAGATTGTGCCCTGTCTGAATCAGTGGAGCCCAGCGCGCAGGCGCAGTAGTGACTCATTATCGGTCAGTGTGTCCTGAGCATGCGCGGCCAGTCGAGGCTGCGGGAGGAGCGCGTTCGGTGCAGGTCAGAGGATCGGAGCAAGAGGCTCAATAAACCCCGGGGCCCGGGTCCGGGCTCAGGCCCAGGCTCAGGCTTTACAAACCCCGAGTGCGGCCCCAGACCCGAATATAAAACAGTGAACATTATCCCCCCCTCACTACCCGCCGGGAAATGAAGGGGAAATGGGGATCGGTCAGGGAGCGTCTGTAAATGAAGGAGAAATGGGGATCGGTCAGGGAGCGTCTGTAAATGAAGGAGAAATGGAGATCGGTCAGGGAGCGTCTGTAAATGAAGGGGAAATGGGGATCGGTCAGGGAGCGTCTGTAAATGAAGGGGAAATGGTGATCGGTCAGGGAGCGTCTGTAAATGAAGGAGAAATGGTGATCGGTCAGGGAGCGTCTGTAAATGAAGGAGAAATGGAGATCGGTCAGGGAGCGTCTGTAAATGAAGGAGAACTGGTGATCGGTCAGGGAGCGTCTGTAAATGAAGGAGAACTGGTGATCGGTCAGGGAGCGTCTGTAAATGAAGGGGAAATGGGGATCGGTCAGGGAGCATCTGTAAATGAAGGAGAAATGGTGATCGGTCAGGGAGCGTCTGTAAATGAAGGAGAAATGGAGATCGGTCAGGGAGCATCTGCAAATGAAGGAGAAATGGAGATCGGTCAGGGAGCGTCTGTAAATGAAGGGGAAATGGGGATCGGTCAGGGAGCGTCTGTAAATGAAGGGGAAATGGTGATCGGTCAGGGAGCGTCTGTAAATGAAGGAGAAATGGTGATCGGTCAGGGAGCGTCTGTAAATGAAGGGGAAATGGGGATCGGTCAGGGAGCGTCTGTAAATGAAGGGGAAATGGTGATCGGTCAGGGAGCGTCTGTAAATGAAGGAGAAATGGAGATCGGTCAGGGAGCGTCTGTAAATGAAGGAGAAATGGAGATCGGTCAGGGAGCGTCTGTAAATGAAGGGGAAATGGGGATCGGTCAGGGAGCGTCTGTAAATGAAGGGGAAATGGTGATCGGTCAGGGAGCGTCTGTAAATGAAGGAGAAATGGTGATCGGTCAGGGAGCGTCTGTAAATGAAGGAGAAATGGAGATCGGTCAGGGAGCGTCTGCAAATGAAGGAGAACTGGTGATCGGTCAGGGAGCGTCTGTAAATGAAGGAGAACTGGTGATCGGTCAGGGAGCGTCTGTAAATGAAGGGGAAATGTGGATCGGTCAGGGAGCATCTGTAAATGAAGGAGAAATGGTGATCGGTCAGGGAGCGTCTGTAAATGAAGGAGAAATGGAGATCGGTCAGGGAGCGTCTGTAAATGAAGGAGAACTGGTGATCGGTCAGGGAGCGTCTGGAAATGAAGGAGAACTGGTGATCGGTCAGGGAGCGTCTGTAAATGAAGGGGAAATGGGGATCGGTCAGGGAGCATCTGTCAATGAAGGAGAAATGGTGATCGGTCAGGGAGCGTCTGTAAATGAAGGAGAAATGGAGATCGGTCAGGGAGCGTCTGCAAATGAAGGGGAAATGGGGATCGGTCAGGGAGCGTCTGTAAATGAAGGAGAAATGGGGATCGGTCAGGGAGCATCTGTAAATGAAGGAGAAATGGAGATCGGTCAGGGAGCGTCTGCAAATGAAGGGGAAATGGTGATCGGTCAGGGAGCGTCTGTAAATGATGGAGAAATGGTGATCGGTCAGGGAGCGTCTGTAAATGAAGGAGAAATGGTGATCTCTATATCTTCAGTCATCCAGGGAGCTCTAGCTTTGGATGCTGTTCCTTTCCTCCTCGTGGGAATTTGTCCACTCTGTACCCAAACCAACTCCTCCTTGAAGGCCTCCCACTGTTCAAATACTGTTCTGCCTGCCAATTTTTGATTCCAATCCACCTGGACAAGATCCCTTTTTAACTCACTGGAATTTGCCCTCCTCCAGTTAAGTATTTTCACATTTGACTGTCCCCTGTCCTTTTCCATAACTGTTCTAAACCGAATGAGATTATGATCACTGCTGCCCCACTGAAACATGCTCCACCTGCCCCACTTCATTCTCCACACCGAGCCCACTGCTGCTCTCACACTCACTCACTCTCTCACCCTTTCACTCATGGTTTTGGGCCACTGAAAGATGATGCGATGGGTTTGGATTTCAGCACAGGGAGGAGGGAGAGTGTGTGGGACGGGGATTTACAGCTTTGAGGAATGAGAGAGGAAATAATGTTCCATAGAAAGTAGAGTTATCTGATCTGAATTTCTATCCTGCAATTACAGTGATAACTTTTATAAACTCCTTTTACAGGGGAGGATTTACAGAGGGAAACTCAAACCAAAGATCACGTCAAGATCTGACAGAGTCACTCGATTCATCAGGACCTGAATATCATCGGCCTTTGAATGTTGAAGGAGAAATGTTTGTCTGTTCTATCCGTGGGAGAAGATTTCAAACATCAGTGTGAGTGGAAAAGCACCGAGACACACACACGAGTGAGAGTGTTCCAGTGCACTGACTGTGGAAAGAGCTTTAACCAGTTGCACAGCCAGAAAAAACATCGCACCATTCACAGCGGGGAGAAACCGTACACGGGTTCTGTGCTTGGACGAGGCTTCAACTGATCGTCCAACCTGGAGAGACACAAGGACACCCAGACCATGGAGAAACCGTGGAAATGTGGGGACTGTGGGAAGGGATTCAATTACCCTTCAGAGCTGGAAACTCATCGACGCAGTCACACTGGGGAGAGGCCGTTCACCTGCTCCTTGTGTGGGAAGGGATTCACTCAGTCATCCGACCTGCTGAAACACCAGCGGGTTCACACTGGGGAGAGACCTTTCAAATGTTCTGACTGTGAGAAGAGATTTAAAAGCAAAATTGAACTGCTGAGACACCAACGCACCCACACTGGGGAGAGGCCGTTCACCTGCTCCGTGTGTGGGAAAGGATTCACTCAGTCATCTGCCCTGCTGACACACCAGCGAGTTCACACTGGGGAGAGACCTTTTAAATGTTCTGACTGTGAGAAGAGGTTTAAAAGCAAATTTAATCTGCTGAAACACCAACGCACTCACACTGGGGAGAGGCCGTTCACCTGCTCCGTGTGTGGGAAAGGATTCACTCAGTCATCTGCCCTGCTGACACACCAGCGAGTTCACACTGGGGAGAGACCTTTTAAATGTTCTGACTGTGAGAAGAGGTTTAAAAGCAAATTTAATCTGCTGAAACACCAACGCACTCACCAGCGAGTTCACACTGGGGAGAGGCCGTTCTCCTGCTCTGTGTGAAAGAAGAGATTCACTCGGTCATCCCTCCTTCTGTCACACCAGCGAGTTCACACTGAAGAGAGACCTTTCAATGTTCTGACTGTGAGAAAAGATTTAAAATCAGAAATGATCCGCTGAGACATCGACGCACTCACACTGGGGAGAGACTGTTCACCTGCTCCGTGTGTGGGAAGGGATTCACGAATTCATCCCACCTTCTGAAACATCCACTTGTTGACACTATTGAGTGACCTTTTAACTCAGTGACTGTGAGAAGAGCTTTAAAAGCAGAAATGAACTGCTGACACATCAACGCATGCCCATTGGTTGAGAGACTGTTCACCTGCTCCGTGTGTGGGAAGGGATTCACTCAGTCATCACATGTGCTGAGACTCCAGCGAGTTCACATATGACTGCAGGGGTTGGATTCTGCTGTTAATCCCATCCAGGACTGAACCATGTTCATTCTGACAGTTGGGGTTTGTTTCTCCTGATGTTCATCACCCCGATAACTGGGCTGGAGTTTAATATTCAGGATATTTGTGAAATAAATCAGCTTTGTTTTAAACACCTTGTTGTAGATTTTGGTCTTTCCCACCTGAGTGTTTAGCATCACCTGACTGGAGCTCAGAAAGGACAATCTGGGGGGAGGATCGTCCGGTGGGAACAGAACTTCAGCCTGGACACAGTCCTTCAGGGCCACACTGAGAGGGGCAAACGGCACTTTGGTCTTTCTCGTCTCTCTTCACTGACAGCAAAGTCACCGTGCGGCGTCCAGTTTAAAAATGACAGTGGTCATTATTCGATGAAGATTTAACCTGTTTGTGTGACAGTCCTGAGTCTACCATTTAAGGCAGGCGTTGACTCATTTAAAATAAACCTGTTAAAAATAAATGGGTTAAAGTCTGAATTAAAATAGCAGAGGGAGGAGTTCACAGGAGCCTGTTAACTGCTGGTACAATTATACAACAGTCATTCGATCTCCAGATAAAGAAGGACCTGCAGTGTGTTTCCAGAATTCCCGGTTTTATTGATGTGTGCGTGTTAGACACCAGGATCACTAAAAATACACGATCCGGACCATCCACAGGGTGGGGGCGATCCCGACAGTTACTCTGGGATCACTCCCACTGCGGAACTCCACCACTGACCCTGCTGAAGGTTGCAGGCTCAGGGAGTGGGGCCTCCAGGAGTGGACTGTGAGAAAGCTGACAAAGATATGCTGAGGTACCAGAGGAATCCTTACTAAGGAACCGTCTGGGGTTTTACCTCTCAGTGTGGGTCTCGCGGTGAATGATTCCTGACTCCCCGAACTGTCTTACATTTAACCCAGATCGGATCAGGATGAATTCAGTTTACAGGAGAATTGGGACAAATATCACCCACAATCGAGGGAGACAAAAGCAGCCATTAGAGAAGCTCAGAGATCTTTGGAAAAGAAGATGGTGCACAATTCTGAGAATAATAGCAAATGTCTTTCCAGCTCCGTCAGGAGTCAGAAGACCATTAAAGATGCTTTAGGGCCACTGAAAGACAGTTCAGGACAGATTCCCGGGCTATGGCAGAGCTGTTGAATGACTATTTCTCATCAGTCTACACTCCTGTGGATGAGGCTCAGATTCCAGCTGTGGGATGTGCTGTCAACAATAACATCATAAATATTAAAATAGAATGGGATGTCACTTTGGATGAAAATATGAATTCTCAAAATGCATTGTGCTCCAGGTCCAGATGATATCCACCCCCGGGTGTTTAAAGAGATGGGACGGGTGCTCTGTGAGCCCCTTGCCTGTATCTTCAACAGCTCAATAGAGTCAGGGATTGTCCCCTGAGATTGGAAGGGAGCTCACGTAGTTCCCATTTTCATTAAAGGGGACAAATCAGAGCCGGGGAATGACAGGCCCATCAGTGTGACCTCGATCAGAGGGAAGATGCTTGAAGGGATCCTAAGAGATGCTGTTTATGATCACGGGGAAAGAGAAGGAGCCATTAGAGATACTCAACACGGCTTCTGGGAAAGAAAATGGTGTCTTACAAACTTGCTTGAGTTTTTTGAAGAAGTTGCTGGGTTAGTGGATGAGGGTAATCCGGTTCACATTGTCTATCTCAGGGATGTCAAACTCATTTCCTATGGTGAAACTGACCCGATATCCTGGCACTTGGCCTGGGCCACATTCAGCAAAAGTTATTAAACTAGAAATAGATGAAGATGAACTGTATTGGTATTTACTTACATTTAGATTTTATTTACAGCTGCTGCTGCTCCCGATACCTGGCACCTCTGAGCTTGAACTATTGCACCAACATTTAGAGTAAATGACTGGGCTGAGGCCTGTCTTGGATAAAAACACGAGGACCACTTGTCATCACAGAACTGTGTGCCCCAAACACTAACCGTGGAAGTGAATTCCACAGACTGCCTACTCCCTATGTAAAGAAGTTTCTCTTGACTACTGCTCTAAAACAGAGAGTGGGGTTAATTGTAGCGACTCACACTGTATAAGGTGGAAAGTGGGGCTCCACAAGGATTGGTTCTGGGACCACTGTTCACAATTCACATCAATGAATTGGACTCGGGAATCGGAAGTACAATTTCAAAATTTACAGATGACACCAGATTGGCGGGGTGGGGTGGAGTTTGGATAATATTGATGAAGATTGCGACCAAATACAAAATACATTAATAAACTTGCAAAATGGGTGTATAATTGGCCAATGAATTTTAATGCAGATGACAGTGAAGTGGAGCATTTTGGTTGCAAGAATTTGGAAATTGTGCCCTGTATCCCCAAGTCCAAGTCATTAATGTATATCAAGGAAAGCAGTGGTCCCAGCACCGACCCCTGGGGAACACCACTGTACACCTCCCTCCATTCCGAAAAACAACCGTTCACCACTACACTCTGTTTCCCATTATTTAGCCAATTCTGTATCCATGCTGCTACTGCCCCTTTTATTCCATGGGCTTCAATCTTGATGACAAACCCATTATGCGGCACTTTATCTGACGCCTTTTCGAAGTCCATACACACCACATGAACTGCATTGCCCTCATCTACTCTCTGTTACCTCATCAAAATACTGTATCAATTTAATTAAACACGATTTGCCTTTAACAAATCCGTGCTGGCTTTCCCTAATCCTTGTCCAAGTGACTGCTAATTCTGTCCCGCATTATCGTTGCAAGAACTTTCCCCACTGCCGAGGTTAAACTGACTGGTTCAGTCGTTGCTGGATTTTTTCTTTCACCCTTTCTTGAACAGGGGTGTAACATTTGCAATTCTCCAGTCCTCTGGCATCACCCCCATATCTGAGGATGTTTGGAGGTTTTTTGCCAGTACCTCTGCAATTTCCACCGTTACTTCCCTCAGCAACCGAGGATGCATCCCATCCGGACCAGATGACGGATCTACTTGAAGTGCAGACAGCCTTTCCAGTACCTCCTCTTTATAAATGTTTATCCAATGCAGTATCTCTACAACATCTTCCTTTACAGACACTCTGGCAGCGTCTTCTTCCTTGGGAAAGACAGATGCAATGTATTTATTTAGCACCTCCGCCATGCCCACTTCCTCCCACTGCTCCTAATTCGTTATAATCTGGGCCAGTGGTGCAATGGATAACGCATTAGGTTCGATTCCTACCTGGCTTGGATTTTTTTATGCAAAATTTATGGCCTTCAATACCTTGCAAGCTGTCCGACTTGGTGGTGCTGCCTGGCTCCATACCTGGTAAGTGCCTTCTCAGTGCAGCAAGCAGTGCATCAGTGTCATAATCTGAAGGTCCTCGTTTGCTGTTTGTAAATTGCCCCTCACAGTTCCTGCCTCACACTCGCCTTCAAGCTGCTCCAAGACCAGCAGAGAAATCTTGCCTTGGGTTGCCGCTCCCTGAATATATTAAATACTTTGCTCCAATCGGCGGTATCGAGCATCAGCAAGTGAGGAACAGCAGAACGGGAAGCCACAGTTATCATGAATGATGCTGAGAAGGGCCCGAGCCTGCGGAAGGAAGACGAGGTCACCGGAAAGCAACAGCCGCCCGAGCTCGAGGAGCAGCGAGAGCCCTGACTGACTGACTGATCGAAGTCCATTTTGCCTGAAATTGAGGGCGATTTGAAGTGTTGCTGCTCAAAGGCACTCCCTGCTGGTGAGCAGAGGGAAATGCTCGGGTGAAACAGCCGTGCTCGGACAGACACAGAGAGATTTTCGGTTTTGGAAAGGAGAAGTGGTGTCCTGTGCCTGAGTGGCAACATGTTAATCTGTGAGCTGTCTGTGAAGTTCAGAGAGCGACCTTGAGGTAATTGCTGCTTATTCCAAAATCACACTCACTCCTGCGAGCCGGAATTGAACCAGCGACCTAAGGATGACTTTATTTTGTTTTATTCACTACAGTCCTCCGCTCTACCAGCTGAGCTATCGAAGGGAAGTGATAAACAGTGCTGTCTTTGGTGATTGTTCACCGTGCGCCTGTTGACACGTTCAGACTCGTGGAGTCCGGTGCTGATCGAAGACTTCTTTTGCCTGAAAGCGAGAGCTGAGTGTTTTGAAGTGTTGCTGCTCAAAAGCGCTCCCTGCTGGTGAGCAGAGGCAGAGCAGCCTTGTTTGGCAGACACAGAAAGTTTTCAGGTTTGAGAAAGGAAAAGAGGCGTCCTGTGCCTTCATGGCAACATGTTAATCTGTGAGGTGCCTGTAAAGTTAAGAGAGCGACCTTGAACTAATTGCTGCTTATTGCAAAATCACGTGTTCTCCTTCGAGCAGGAATTGAACAAATGACGGAAGGATGACTTTGTCTTATTTTCCACGACAGTCTTGTCGCTCGACCAGCTGAGGTATCGAAGGGAAGCGGCAAAAATGTTTCACTTTGGTGATTGTTCACCGTGCACCTTTGACACACCCGGACTCGTGGATTCCAGTGCTCATGACTGAGGCTGACTCGGTACCTGCTCATACCGCAGTGCTGTGGGAGTGGGAGCTGCTCCGTGTTCTCCACAGCCTGGGCCAGTGACACAATGAATAATGGGACTGATTATTGATCTGGAGATTGTGGGTTCAAGTTTACGGAGGGTGTAAAGTGGAAGGCCGGGCCTGGAGAGCATTGGAATAGTCGAGTCTGGAGGTAAACAAAGGCACGGATGAGGGTTTCAGCAGCAGAACATCATTCTGGAAGTTGGGATTTGTTTCTGCTGATGTTAATAACCGCTATAACTGGGCTGAAATTCAATATTCTGGATCGATGTCAAATAAATCAACTTTGTTTCAAACAGAATGGGTCAATTACTTGATGAATTCAAGATAAGAGACTAATTGATGTCCTCATTACTGATTATTTTGCCTTTTCTCCTTTCTCACTGTAGATTATTTCAGTTCTCATACCTTCAATTACTCTCATGGCCAAGTCCCAGCTCCCCGGTCCTTCCCGAGTGCCTCTCCCAGCCTTGGGATCCAGGGAAGGTATCAGTAATGTACCCGGGATCACTAAACACAAAACCCAGTCTGTGAATCACTTTCAGCGACTGGACTTATCGTGTGTCCCACAGCATCTCTCTCACCTTCGATGTGTGAATGGAGCATCAGGCCTGGGAATCTCGTCTTCAATTTAAATACACTCAGCAAATGTATTTAACAAAATACAAACAAGTAAACACATCAAGGCCCAATAATCCAGCACTAAATTCAAAGGAGTCAGTCTGTTATCATCTCCTTGAGTGGACAGAATAAAGAAAAATCCCAACTCTAAGATCCCTTCGAATCCTTTGCAAATTCCTTACAAATCTTGACAATAATCAACAAGTCTAATTGAATGTTGACCTTTATCTCGAGTGGGGTTGGAATACAGAAGTGATGCTTCAGTTGTAATGAACCTTGGTCAGACCCCACCTGGAGAACTGGGCACCGAACCGAGGGAGAGATAAATCGGCCTTAGAAAAGGTGCAGTGCAGATTCACCAGAATGATGCCGGGGTTAAAAGGGTTAAATTATGAGGATAGGTGGCATAAACTTGGTTTTTATTCCCATGAGTTTAGAACATTGGGATGTGACCTCATCGAGGTGTTTAAAATAATAAAATGATTCAATAAGGTCGATACAGAGAAATGATTTCTTCTGGAGGGGAATCCAGAACAAGAGGCATAAGAAATAGGAGCAGGAGTGGGCCATACGGCCCCTCGAGCCTGCTCTGCCATTCAGTCAGAACATGGCTGATCTTCTACCTTCACTCCACTTTCCTGCCCGATTCCTTGATTCCCTCGGTGTCCAAAAATCTCTCGATCTCATTCTTGAATGCACTCAATGACTGAGCATCCACAGCCCTCTGGGGTAGAGAATTCCAAATATTCACCACCCTCTGAATGAATAATTTTTTCTTCATCTCAGTCCTAAATGGCCGATCCCTTATCCTGAGACTATGCCCCCGAGTTCTAGACTCTCCAGCCAGGGGAAACAGCCTCTCAGCATCTATCCTGTCAAGCCCTCCAAGAATTTTAGACGTTTCAATGAGATCACCTCTCATTCTTCTAAACTCCAGAGAATATCGGGCCATTCTGCTCATTCTCTCCTCAAACAAGAACCCTCTCATCCCAGGAATCAATCTAGTGAACCTTTGTTGCACCCCCTCTAAGGCAAGTATATCCTTACTCAGGTAAGGAGACCAAAACTGTACACAGTACTCCAGGTGTGGTCTCACCAAAGCCCGATATAATTGCAGCAAGACTTCCTTACTCTTATACTCCAACCCCCTTGCAATAAAGGCCAACATACGATTTGCTTTCCTAATTGTTTGCTGCACCTGCATATTAACTTTCTGTGATCCGTGTACAAGGACACACAAATCTCTCTGAACAACCAACATTTCTTAGTCTCTCACCTGTTCAAAAAATATTCTGCTTTTCTATTCCTCCGACCAAATTGAAAAATTTCACATTTCCCCACATTATGCTCCATCTGCAACCTTCTTGGTAATGTTAAAATTAGAGCAGGGTCATTTATGAGCAAAATAAGATGGCAATTTTTCACACAAAGGGTGGTGGAAATCTCAAGCTCAACTCCCCGAAAGGCTGTGGATGCTGGGGGTCATTAAAATTTTCAATATTGAGATCGATAGATTTGTGTTGTGTGAGGGTTGAAAGGGACATGGAGCAAAGAAGAGTAAATGGAGTTGTGGAACAGATTAGTCCTGATCCAATTGAACGGCGGAGTGGGCTTCAGGGGCTAAATCACGAATTCCAGTTCCTGAAACAAGTCACTGACACCAATCTCCTCCACTCTGATATAAACCAACCCCACAGTCACTGACACCAATCTCCTCCTGTCTGATATAAACCAACCCCACAGTCACCGACACCAATCTCCTCCTGTCTGATATAAACCAATCCCACAGTCACTGACACCAATCTCCTCCACTCTGATATAAACCAACCCCACAGTCACCGACACCAATCTCCTCCTGTCTGATATAAACCAACCCCACAGTCACCGACACCAATCTCCTCCTGTCTGATATAAACCAACCCCACAGTCACTGACACCAATCTCCTCCTGTCTGATATAAACCAACCCCACAGTCACCGACACCAATCTCCTCCACTCTGATATAAACCAACCCCACAGTCACTGATACCAATCTCCTCCTGTCTGATATAAACCAACCCCACAGTCACTGACACCAATCTCCTCCTGTCTGATATAAACCAATCTCACAGTCACTGACACCAATCTCACTGAATGGTGGAACAGGATCGATGGGCTGAATGTCCGACTCCTGTTCCTAATGTTCCGATGTCACACTGAAGTTGCTAACATTCCTCTTCACAGTTCTTAATGCTCCCGATCTTGGTGTTGTCAGGAAATGTTGATCTTATGCCCTTGTACCCAAGCCCAGGTCATTGCTCGATATTGAGAAGAGCAATGGTCCCAACACTGCCCCTGGGGGACACCACTGTTTAAATCCCCACAGTCTGAAAAACATCCATTAACCAATACTCTGCCCTTTATCAAACTTCACATCCACACTGACCCACTCCCTGTAATACCGTGAGCTTCAATCTGATCAACAAGCCTCCTGTCCGGCATCTGATCAAACACTTTTTAACAATCCATCTTCACAACATCCATTGCATTTTTTCCATACACTGTGTGATTTCCTCCAATAATCCCTGCTGTGTGTCCTGAATTAATCCATTTTATCCCTACACTGTGTTATTTCCTCCAATAATCCCTGCTGTCTGTCCTGAATTAATCCATTTTATCCCTACACTGTGTTATTCCCTCCAATAATCCCTGCTGTCTGTCCTGAATTAATCCATTTTATCCCCACACTGTGTTATTTCCTCCAATAATCCCTGCTGTCTGTCCTGAATTAATCCATTTTATCCCTACACTGTGTTATTTCCTCCAATAATCCCTGCTGTCTGTCCTCATTTAATCAATTTTATCCCTGCACTGTGTTATTCCCTCCAATAATCCCTGCTGTCTGTCCTGAATTAATCCATTTTATCCCGACACTGTGTTATTTCCTCCAATAATCCCTGCTGTCTGTCCTGAATTAATCCATTTTATCCCTACACTGTGTTATTTCCTCCAATAATCCCTGCTGTCTGTCCTGAATTAATCCATTTTATCCCAACACGGTGTTATTTCCTCCAATAATCCCTGCTGTCTGTCCTGAATTAATCCATTTTATCCCTACACTGTGTTATTTCCTCCAATAATCCCTGCTGTCTGTCCTGAATTAATCCATTTTATCCCTACACTGTGTTATTCCCTCCAATATTCCCTGCTGTCTGTCCTGAATTAATCCATTTTATCCCTACACGGTGTTATTTCCTCCAATAATCCCTGCTGTCTGTCCTGAATTAATCCATTTCATCCTTACACTGTGTTATTTCCTCCAATAATCCCTGCTGTCTGTCCTGAATTAATCCATTTTATCCCTACACTGTGTTATTCCCTCCAATATTCCCTGCTGTCTGTCCTGAATTAATCCATTTTATCCCTACACTGTGTTATTTCCTCCAATAATCCCTGCTGTCTGTCCTGAATTAATCCATTTTATCCCTACACTGTGTTATTCCCTCCAATATTCCCTGCTGTCTGGCCTGAATTAATCCATTTCATCCTTACACTGTGTTATTTCCTCCAATATTCCCTGCTGTCTGTCCTGAATTAATCCATTTTATCCCTACACTGTGCTATTTCCTCCAATAATCCCTGCTGTCTGTCCTGAATTAATCCATTTTATCCCTACACTGTGTTATTTCCTCCAATAATCCCTGCTGTCTGTCCTCAATTAATCCATTTTATCCCTACACTGTGTTATTTCCTCCAATAATCCCTGCTGTCTGACCTGAATTAATCCATTTTATCCCTACACTGTGTTATTTCCTCCAATAATCCCTGCTGTCTGTCCTGAATTAATCCATTTTATCCCTACACTGTGTTATTTCCTCCAATAATCTCTGCTGTCTGTCCTGAATTAATCCATTTTATCCCTACACTGTGTTATTTCCTCCAATAATCCCTGCTGTCTGTCCTGAATTAATCCATTTTATCCCTACACTGTGTTATTTCCTCCAATAATCCCTGCTGTCTGTCCTCAATTAATCCATTTTATCCCTACACTGTGTTATTTCCTCCAATAATCCCTGCTGTCTGTCCTGAATTAATCCATTTTATCCCTACACTGTGTTATTTCCTCCAATAATCCCTGCTGTCTGTCCTGAATTAATCCATTTTATTCCTACACTGTGTTATTTCCTCCAATAATCCCTGCTGTCTGTCCTGAATTAATCCATTTTATCCCTACACTGTGTTATTTACTCCAATATTCCCTGCTGTCTGTCCTGAATTAATCCATTTTATCCCTGCACTGTGTTATTTCCTCCAATAATCCCTGCTGTCTGTCCTGAATTAATCCATTTTATCCCTACACTGTGTTATTTCCTCCAATAATCCCTGCTGTCTGTCCTGAATTAATCCATTTTATCCCTACACTGTGTTATTTCCTCCAATAATCCCTGCTTTCTGTCCTGAATTAATCCATTTTATCCCTACACTGTGTTATTTCCTCCAATAATCCCTGCTGTCTGTCCTGAATTAATCCATTTTATCCCTACACTGTGTTATTTCCTCCAATATTCCCTGCTGTCTGTCCTGAATTAATCCATTTTATCCCCACACTGTGTTATTTCCTCCAATAATCCCTGCTGTCTGTCCTGAATTAATCCATTTTATCCCTACACTGTGTTATTTCCTCCAATATTCCCTGCTGTCTATCCTGAATTAATCCATTTTATCCCTACACTGTGTTATTTCCTCCAATAATCCCTGCTGTCTGTCCTGAATTAATCCATTTTATCCCTACACTGTGTTATTTCCTCCAATAATCCCTGCTGTCTGTCCTGAATTAATCCATTTTATCCCTACACTGTGTTATTTCCTCCAATATTCCCTGCTGTCTGTCCTGAATTAATCCATTTTATCCCTGCACTGTGTTATTTCCTCCAATAATCCCTGCTGTCTGTCCTGAATTAATCCATTTTATCCCTGCACTGTGTTATTTCCTCCAATAATCCCTGCTGTCTGTCCTGAATTAATCCATTTTATCCCTACACTGTGTTATTCCCTCCAATATTCCCTGTTGTCTGTCCTGAATTAATCCATTTTATCCCTACACTGTGTTATTCCCTCCAATAATCCCTGCTGTCTGTCCTGAATTAATCCATTTTATCCCTACACTGTGTTATTCCCTCCAATAATCCCTGCTGTCTGTCCTGAATTAATCCATTTTATCCCTACACTGTGTTATTCCCTCCAATAATCCCTGCTGTCTGTCCTGAATTAATCCATTTTATCCCTACACTGTGTTATTCCCTCCAATATTCCCTGCTGTCTGTCCTGAATTAATCCATTTTATCCCTACACTGTGTTATTCCCTCCAATATTCCCTGCTGTCTGTCCTGAATTAATCCATTTTATCCCTACACTGTGTTATTTCCTCCAATATTCCCTGCTGTCTGTCCTGAATTAATCCATTTTATCCCTACACTGTGTTATTCCCTCCAATATTCCCTCCTCTTTGTCCTTTATTAAAGTCCAGTTTTTTCCCTCGAGTTTGACATCAATCAGGTTTAAAATTGATGCAGAGTTTCAGCCAATGAGGGAGATCCGGGCTCAGCCCCGCCCACTCGGTGCCGCAAGTCCCGCCCATCCCCCACTGCCATTGGTTGGAGGACCAACCGCCCGCTCGGTCCTCCAGCCCCTCTCCGCTCTTCCTATTGGTCCGGAGCTCCCGTCAATCACCCGGGCAGTGTGAGCTGAGCATGCGCGGCGGGCGGGGAGTGAGGCCGAGATCGTGTCGGCAACAGGTGAGAGATGGGCGGGGGGAGCGGGTTAATAAACCCCGGGGGAGGGGGCGGGGGCTTCACAAACCCCGAGTGCGGCCCCGGGCCCGAATATCAAACAGTGAACATTCTCCTCTCTCTCTCTACACTCCGGGGGCTCCGGTTTAGATCAGACCCGAAACTCAACACACGGCCCGCGGCCTCCGAGCATGCGCAGTGTCAGCGTCAAACCTCGTGACTCATCGAATCAGGGAGCGTCTGTAAATGAAGGAGAAATGGTGATCGGTCAGGGAGCGTCTGTAAATGAAGTAGAAATGATGATCGGTCAGGGAGCGTCTGCAAATGAAGGAGAAATGGAGATCGGTCAGGGAGCGTCTGTAAATGAAGGAAAATGGTGATCGGTCAGGGAGTGTCTGTAAATGAAGGAGAAATGGTGATCGGTCAGGGAGCGTCTGTAAATGAATTAGAAATGTTGTTCGGTCAGGGAGCATCTGTAAATGAAGGAGAAATGGTGATCTCTGCATCTTCAGTCATCCAGGGAGCTCGAGCTTTGGATGCTGTTTCTTTCCTCCTCGTGGGAATCTGTCTACTCTGTACCCAAACCCACTCCTCCTTGAAGGCCTCCCATTGTTCAATTACTGTTCTGCCTGCCAATTTTTGATTCCAATCCACACGGAGAAGATCCCTTTTTAACTCATGAAATTCGCCCTCATCCAGTTCAGAATTTTCACATTTGACTGTCCCCTGTCCTTTTCCATAACTGTTCTGAACCGAATGAGATTATGATCACTGCTGCCCCAATGAAACATGCTCCACCTGCCCCACTTCATTCTCCACACCGAGCCCACTGCTGCACTCACATTCACTCTCTCACACTGTCTCTCTCTCACTGTCTCTCTCTGTCTCTCTCTCTCACTGTCTCTCTCTCACACTCTCTCTCTCACACTCTCTCTCTCACACTCTCTCTCTCTCACACTCTCTCTCTCTCACACTCTCTCTCTCACACACTCTCTCTCTCACACACTCTCTCTCTCACACTCTCTCTCTCTCACACTCTCTCTCTCACACTCACTCTCTCACACTCACTCTCTCACCCTTTCAATCACGGTTTAGGGCCACTGAAAGATGATGCGATGGGTTTGGATTTCAGCACAGGGAGGAGGGAGAGTGTGTGGGACAGGGGATTTTCAGCTTTGAGTAATGAGAGAGGAAATAATGTTCCGCAGAAAGTAGAGTTATCTGATCTGAATTTCTATCCTGTACTTACAGTGATAACTTTTTTCAACTCCTTTTACAGGGGAGGATTTACAGAGGGAAACTCAAACCAAAGATCACGTCAAGATCTGACAGAGTCACTCGATTCATCAGGACCTGAATATCATCGGCCTTTGAATGTGGAAGGAGAAATGTTTGTCTGTTCTATCCGTGGCAGAAGATTTCAAACATCAGTGTGAGTGGAAAAGC
Source organism: Heptranchias perlo (assembly GCF_035084215.1). Taxonomy (NCBI): domain Eukaryota; kingdom Metazoa; phylum Chordata; class Chondrichthyes; order Hexanchiformes; family Hexanchidae; genus Heptranchias; species Heptranchias perlo. The sequence continues at coordinate 29,344 of NW_027139502.1, forward strand.
ACCGAGACACACACACCCGAGTGAGAGTGTTCCAGTGCACTGACTGTGGAAAGAGCTTTAACCAGTTACACAGCCTGAAAAAACATCACACCATTCACAGCGGGGAGAAACCGTACACGTGTTCTGTGTGTGGACGAGGCTTCAACTGATCGTCCAACCTGGAGAGACACAAGGACACCCAGACCATGGAGAAACAGTGGAAATGTGGGGACTGTGGGAAGGGATTCAATTACCCTTCAGAGCTGGATACTCATCGACGCCATCACACTGGGGAGAGGCCGTTCACCTGCTCCATGTGTGGGAAGAGATTCACTCAGTCATCCGGCCTCCTGACACACCAGCGAGTTCACACTGATGAGAGACCTTTTAAATGTTCTGACTGTGAGAAGAGGTTTAAATGCAAAAGGAATCTGCTGGAACACCAACGCACTCACACTGGGGAGAGGCCGTTCACCTGCTCCGTGTGTGGGAAGGGATTCACTCGGTCATCACACTTTCTGTCACACCAGCGAGTTCACACTGGGAAGAGGCCGTTCACTTGCTCAGTGTGTGGGAAGGGATTCGGTCATTCATCCACCTTGCTGACACACCAGCGAGTTCACAATGGGGAGAGGCCGTTCTCCTGCTCCATGTGTGGGAAGGGATTCACTCAGTCATCCAACCTGCTGACACACCAGCGAGTTCACACTGATGAGAGACCTTTTAAATGTTCTGACTGTGAGAAGAGCTTTAAAAGCAAAATTGAACTGCTGAAACACCAACGCACTCACACTGGGGAGAGGCCGTTCACCTGCTCCGTGTGTGGGAAGGGATTCACTCAGTCATCACACTTTCGGTCACACCAGCGAGTTCACACTGGGAAGAGGCCGTTCACCTGCTCCGTGTGTGGGAAGGGATTCGCTCATTCATCGAACCTGCTGAAACACCAGCGAGTTCACACTGGGGAGAGGCCGTTCACCTGCTCCATGTGTGGGAAGGGATTCGCTCATTCATCCACCCTGCTGACACACCAGCGAGTTCACTCCGATGAGAGACCTTTTAAATGTTCTGACTGTGAGAAGAGGTATAAAAGCAAATTTAATCTGCTGACACACCAACGCACTCACACTGGGGAGGGGCCGTTCACCTGCTCAGTGTGTGGGAAGGGATTCACTTGGTCATCCACCCTGCTGAAACACCACCGAGTTCACACTGAGAGACCTTTAAATGTTCTGACTGTGGGAAGAGATTTAAAATCAGAAACAAACTGCTGAGACATTGACGCACTCACACTGGGGAGAGACTTTTCACCTGCTCCGTGTGTGGGAAGAGATTCACTCGATCATCCCACCTTCTGAAACATTAACTTGTTGACACTATTGAGTGACCTTTTCATGCAGTGACTGTGAGAAGAGCTTAAAAGCAGAAATGAACTGCTGACACATCAACGCATGCCCATTGGTTGAGAGACTGTTCACCTGCTCCGTGTGTGGGAAGGGATTCACTCAGTCATCACACGTGCTGAGACACCAGCGAGTTCACGAAATGAGCAGGTCCAACGAGCCGGTCTGTAACACAGGCCAATGACTCAGTGCAGCTCGTTACCCAGTCACTGGGCTCCGTTATAGCCTCTCCTGTCAGTAACACACAAAGAGAAATTGTAAATCTGAAACAGAAAGAGATAATGTATAACACTTCATATCAACCACCAGTTTTTCCCTCTTTCCGGCTTTTAAAACAATCTGTTTCACAGTTTGTCAAACCCGAAACAGCCTCTGGGATTTGCTGATTGAGAATTTCAGTGGAAATTGGGACCGTCATTAAGTATCGGAACAAATATCCCCGCTGAGGTTTCGGGATTGTTACTGGTTTATTTATATCAGTGAGTGACCGATTTTAAACCAGGTGAGGGTCTAAACCTCAGGTAAGAGCCTGGGATAGACAAGAGATTCTTCAATGTATCAAGTTAAATTACACTGATTCCACCAACACTGGACATCACATCCCTCAAACATTGTTACCTGTTACTGTATAAAACTGGTGAGGGTGGAAATGGGAAATAACTGAAAAAAACTTCATTGTTTCAAAGTTACTTCTGATCATTATTATTATACAAACATTCTACAGCCTATCCCTTAAAAAGGACCCAATATCAAACCAGTCCCCAGTCCTTGGGCCTGTGCCGATGTTGTGATTTGCACCCGCTTCTGACTGACTTGGTATCAGACGCACTCCCGTCAACAGTAAACGGATGGAGCCGGATCCATAAGAGAAAAATGAGGACCGACCTCCGCGGTTCTCCCAGAGTGCGGGAGGCGGAGTAACAGCAGCAGACAGAGAGATCTCTCTAAACCAGCCGCTGCCGCCGGAGAGAAGCGAGTCCCGTTCCGAGCCGTGTCTGTCAGGCGCCCGCTGACCCTCTCTTCACTGAAGGGGACCGATTCAGCACCAACTCACACACCCACCATTGGATCATTGAATCACCTTCAACACCTGAATTACATCACCACTTAATCCTCTAGACACGAGGAAATACAAACCTTGTCCACGCAACTTGCCCTCACAATGTAACCATTTTAGCCCCGGTATCATTCTGGTCTTTCTGCGCTGCACCTCCTGCAAGGCCAATATATCCTTCCTGAGGTCTGGTGCCCAGGACTGAATGCCGTACTCTAAATGTGGCCTTAACAGAGTTTATAGAATTCTAACATAACTTCCACCCTTTTGAATTCCAGTTCCCTTGAGATAAAGGCCGACATTCCATTAGCCATTTTAATTATTTTTTGCACCTGTCTGCCAACTCTTCCTGATTTCCCGAAGTATCTCTGCTCACCCACAGTTCCTGGCTTCTCACCATTTTGAAAATACTCTGATTTATCTTGCTTCGGGCCAAAGTGGATGGTCTCACACTTCCCCAGATTGAAACTTTGAACAGTCTGGGGCTCTTTTGTATGGAAAAGAGAAGGCTGAGGGTGACCTGATACAGGACTTTAAGATTATGCAAGGGTTTGATCGGTCAGATGTAGATAAGGTGTTTGTACTTTTGGGAGTGGGGATGTGAGAACTTAGGGCCATGAATATAATAGTCATCAATAAATCCAATCTGGCATTCAAGAGAAACATATTGATCCAGAGAGTCGTTAGAATGTGCAGCTCGCTCCCACAAGGAGTAGTTAAGACGAATCGCATGGATGCATTTACGGTGAAGCGAGATAAACACATGGAGGAGAAAGGAATATTCAGGTTTGCTCATAGGGTTAGATGAAGAGGGGTTGGAGGAGGCTCGTCTGCAGCATAAACACCGGTATAGTCTAGTTGGGTCGAATTGCCTGTTTCTGTGATGTACATTCGATGTAATTCTATGTAAGCTCCATCTGACACAGTTTTACCAACTCACTGAATCTATCAATTTCCCTTTGTAACTTTATGCTCCCATCTACACAACTCACTGTGCACCCAAACTTGGTGTCGTCGACAAACCTGGATATACCGCTCTCTATTCCTTTATCTACCTCATTTATGCAGATCCCTGGGGGACACCACTAATCAAATCCTGTCAATTTGAGTACATACCTATTAACCCTACTCTCTGTCCCCAACTCCAAATCAACTCCCTCCCCATGTCAATGGGTTGCTTTGAATTCCACATGTTCTCATTTCTGTTAAAAGTCTCTGATGTTAAACCTTATCTGGAAGTCAATATACACATAACCCCCATAGACACTCCATTATTCACCACATTAGTTACATCTTCAAAAAGGTCAACTATTTTCGTTAGACTTGACTTACCCTTGACAAATCCATGCTGACTCTCTCTGATCAATTCAGGATTATCCAAGTGCTCAGTCATTCTTTCCCTAATAACAGATTCTGGTAACTTCCCCACAACAGATGTCAGACTAATAGGTCTATAATTTCCTGTTTTATCTCTCCTACCCTTCCTAATTAATGGAATGACATTGGCAATTTCTTCAATCCATGGAACAATTCCTGAATCAAGAGAGTTTTGAACGATCATGACTAAAGCATGTACAATTTCCTCACCTATTCCCCTTCGTCCCCTGGGATGGTAAACATCAGGCCCTGGAGATTTGTCTATCTTAATCTAATTATTTTCTCCAATACCATTATTTTACTTACACTGAATCCCCTTGATTTATTTTCAGTTTTCCTCGTGTCTCTGGTACATTATCCTCATGATTTTCTGTGAGTATTTAGCAAGTCTGCCATTTCTTGAATTTCAATTACAATATCACCCCTATCCATCTTTAAGGGCCCACATTACTCTTCGTCACCCTTCTTTCTCTTAATATACGTGTAAAAACCTTGAAAGTTGTCCTTAATTTCACTCACAAGTTTTTCTCGTTTTCCCTTTTTGCACCTCTTACGATTTTTTTTAGTTTCAGCACCACAATAAACAACTCTTCACTGTGAAATTTGCTCAATTCGTTCTTCAGTGTCAGAGCGAGAATTGTCCATCCCTAATTTATTTAAAGTAACAAACACAAGCACAAATATTCATTCGTGTATCAAAGCACTGATGGACACAGAAAGATAAACACAGCTTGAAACGCAGGCAGTATCGGGATTCACAGGGAAACGGGCAAGCGAAATAAACAAAGATCAAACAGTCTGAGCTCACAACAGAATGTGACGTGTAGCTGATAGATATTAATGAGAGGAGGTGGGAAATGATCCCATGACTTGGCTCCGTGGCTCAGTTGGTTAAAGCGCTTGTTCAATAAACAAGAGATCCTCGGTTCAAACTCCCAGCGGTGCCTTTGTTTAATTCATGGTGTTCAGTGAATTTTAGAAGGAAAAACGCACAGTATGGTGTTTGTGTTTTGTGCAGGAGCCAACACGGAACTGATCAGGAAGTCTCTTCAAAAATGCCTTTTCATTATACAGACAGCCCTCTCATAGAATGTGTCCGTAACACGTTCTTGTTTCTGGGCTCGTTGAGTTCGGGGTATAATTCTCGATTCGAGGTTCATACCCTGGAGAATCCCTAATTTAACCCTAGACTTTTGATCTTGACGTGCGGTTCAAACTTTGCAAAGAGGAAAAATAAATCCCCAAATCACTCCACCTGAATCTCAAGCACTTTCGGAAGAAGTTCAGTTCAAAGAATCAGGAATTTAAAGGCACCTCAATGACCTGCACTTTCATTGCATTCGACCTTGAAACCGCTCTGGGCTTTCATCTCACTGAAGCAGAGTGTGGCCGCTCTGTATCTGTGAGCATGTCGGTGACGAGGTTAGCTCTGATATTGGTCGCTTTCAATTTTTAAGATCTCGCCAAGCTCAGGGAAAAGAAACCGAGAATCGAATTGTCCCTGTAAGTGATGAATTGAAGGGATTGGTGCTCCAAGCAGATCTGGAAAATTCACAGTGCGGTCGCTCAGGAATTCCAAATCCACCCTCTGGCCACTCGGCGATCATATTAACTGAGCTTTACTCTGGCCCAGTGTCACCGCGCTGAAATCGAGTATTTCTCCGGCACGTTTCTCTTAACTTCACAGTTGCTGCTTTAAGAGTGAAGACCGGCTTGTTGGATTTTCACTCCTGCAAGCTCCAACTCTTGATTTTGTAAAAGTAAACTGACAGTAGACAGCTGTTATATTGGTCACTGCAGCCTCAAGGTTTAGCTCAGTGAATTACTGATTTAGCGGATGATTTTTCCACCTGACTCGGTGGCGCAATCGGTTGGCGCAAAAGTTTGATGATTCGAGTCCTTATTTTATTTTTCCTCAGGATTCATCGTATCAAAATTCCAGGGTTTCAATGTGTGTTTTGTCTGCAAGAAAATGTACCGTGATCATTGCCGGCTGAGCAGGGCTGATATTCCACCATTTACCCTGCGGTCGGAAATCAGGCACATGAATCATATAAAGGAATGGAACACTGGCTTCACGGAAATCACAATTCATCTTGAGACAAGCCCCCAAAAGGCCCGAAGGGAGGTCACACTCGCAGTAGGAGAGCTGGTTCACTGTGACAGAGAGATTACTGTAGTGAGTGAGACCAGACTGTTTCTATTTTCAGAGAATAAATGTCACACCCTTTATTTTGGAAAAGCAAAACGGTGGGGATTTTTGTCATAGCCCGATGCCTTTCGTGTTGGATCAGATGTTCCCCGTTGCGTTACTTTCATCTTCATCGGAGAACCGGTTCGGGCGTTCCTGTGATAAACGGCGACAATTGCCTGTTAATGTTAAATTTAACAACGGCTGCACTGAGCTTTTAATCGCACTCTTAAGATCCAGTCTGTAAAATGATGAAATTTCATCACATGCAAAGCACAAAAATCTTATTAAAGTTTTGTCTGTCTGTCTCTCGGTAACCATGTCGGCATCTCCTTCAGTCTGAAACAGAACGTTATTGGTTGATTAATGGTGATTAAAACAGTCATTCAACTACGAACAGGGTTTAATTAGCTTCATGTAATTATTTATTAAGTTCATAACTCTTGTTAAAGTTAATTCTCTGACTGGGAATGGAACCACGCGGTGATGGGAGCACTGAATTTTAACCACCAGTCCATCGGGGAGCTCCCAGGATTGAGCACGAGATAAAGTGGAACTGATAACATTTATTTTTCTTTCACTCTTCCGTGATTCATTCAGCTCTGTGTTTATTCTCAGGCCTCTTATCTCTCCCTTCTTTTCAGCTTCTGACTGCGGATATTCCTCTGGTCAAATATGAATAATATAGAATATCTCACAGCCCCGCTATATTTGCTCTTTCTCTGTACAGTTTTGTACAAAATCAAACTGTAGGCAGATACCGACAGTGTCGCTCCCTCACTCCCCACAGGAGCAGCAGGAGATGACACTTTAAACTGCCAGTTGCTTCAAACGATGCCCGATAGACCTGCGTTGCCTTGCAGTTTTCCCAGCAGCTGCATTGATTCGATGCGTGAATTTTGGAAATGGAAACATGTCCATCAGCAGCTTGTGGGAGTATTTTCCCTCACTTTCCATTCCATGTCCATGCCGACTTGCACTTGGTGCTGTCATTGCCTGAACATCACCTTCTGTCCCGATAGTAGTTCGAACAGAAAATGCCATTTTGTGCGAGCAGCTTGTCTGACACGAAAATGACCTGAATTACAAAGGGGCGAGTGGGAAAGGCCGCGTTGGTCTGCTTGTTCACAGCAAAGAATTTTCAGCGTTACCTTGTGGTCCAGTGTTTAGGATTCGGAGCTTTCATCACCACGGCAACGGTTCGATTGTCGGTCTCAACATCTGCATATTATCCACTCTACCAGAAGTGGACTGGACTCAAATTGCTGATGTTTCACTGTGAGGGTGAAGAGACATAAATGTGTGGACATTAGTTACGAATTCATCAGCTGGGTTGCACCTTTGCTTCTCCCACCGTCTCAGTCTTTCCATCTTTACCCTTCACTGCCGGTGTTCCAGGTTCGATCATCCGTGGCCGTTCAACGAAGCCTGAGAAGTCCATGAGGGAAAAACACAGAGAGTCAGAGACAGAGACAAGGTGGGATCAAAGTACAGGAAGAAATAGGATCAATGTCAAGTTCTGCGAACGGGCAGAATTTAAGATGGAGCTTGGGAGAGATTCCTTCACGTGTCTTGCAATTTTGCAAGAGACCATTGGGCTCCGAATTAAAAGCATGAGCCGCGCTAGAGAGTCTCTCTGAGAGAGGGAATGCGGTTCGTCAACTCCAGTTCATCGTTATTTGAGCAGTAAACAAACCTTTAAGAAGTAGCGCTGCGAGCAGGATTCGAACGTACGCAGGAAAACCCCAGTGGATTTCGAGTCCAAAGCCTTAACCACTCGGCCATCGCAGCTACAAACGTCTGTTATGCACGGCTGTAAATCAGAATGTGTAGGTTTATCACAAGCGATCTGTGATACAATGTTCTCTCCGACAGGTGAAAGGCCCTGATCCCTGGTCTGTGCTGACTCTCTGATAGTTTACTGGGTAAAGGCCCTGATCCCTGGTCTGTGCTGACTCTCTGATAGTTTACTGGGTAAAGGCCCTGATCCCTGGTCTGTGCTTATTCCCTGATAGTTTAGTGGGATTCATTCTGTATCTCTCAGTCTCTGGTACTGTGTGTGAGTGTGGGATTCATTCTGTATCTGTCACTCACTGATACTGTGTGTGAACTTGGGATTGATTCTCTATCTTGTCAGCAGTGTGTGTGAGAGTTTGTGATTCATTCTTTATATGCAGTCTCTCATACTGTGTGTTAGTGTGGGATTCTTTCGGTATCTGTCAGTCTCTGTTTCTCCATGTGAGTGTGGGACTCATTCTGTATATACAGTCCCCAGTACTGTATGTGGGAGTTGAATTCATCCTAAATGTGCAGTTACTCATACTGCATGTTAATGTGGGATTCATACTGTACCTATCAGTCCCTGGTACTTGATGAGAGTGTGGGATTAACTCTGTGTCTGTCAGTCTCTAGTACTGTATGTGAGTTTGGGATTCCTTCTGTATCTGAGTGTTGGATTCATTCTGTGTCTGTACGTAATTATTCTTTCAGATTACATTATTGCGTTCAATACTTTAGCTTTAATATCTTAATGTTTGAAGAGTTTTACTCCTTATTTAATTTGTAAATATGGACGAACTTTAGGATTTAATGTTGGAGGTTTTAATCAGATAATTTGTGTGCTTTTTGGTATTAAATCTGTATCTCTGTGAGTACTATTGTGGATGATAATGAATCTTTCAAACGGATAAGGGAACATTTTTCAATTGGTTTGTAATGTGTAGATCAGTCTGTAGAAATGGAATTGATACTGTATCTTTCAGCCTAATATTGTATGAGATTTTTGGACTGGTATATAATGTGTATCTCAGTCTGCACTAATAGAATTGATACTCGATCTTTAAATTTCATTCTACGAGTGCATTCTGAACTGGAATCCAATTTGTTTCTCAGGTTTACTATCTTTCAGTATTTCTCAATCGATACTGTACATGAGGTTTGGATTTGTATGCAATTTGTAGCAAATGGTACACTTTTCGAATGGATATTGCATGTATTAAAGTCATGTGTGAGAGAGTTCTGGGCGAGTATTCAATTGGAATCTCGGGTACATTATTGGGATTCATTCTGTCCCTTTCAATCGGATACCATGTGTGATTTCTCTCTGGTATTTAATTCGTAGCTATGTTGCCCTATTGTGAGATTGACACAGTGCCTTTCAATCTGAGAGTGTGATTTTGGACTGGGATTTTTGTATCTACCTGTCAGCGGGACTGAGTTCGGGGCAAATGGAACAGTGTCTGCCTCACCCGCTCTGTTTGAATGTTGGATTGAAAGTGTGTCTCTGGAACTTGGGATCAGTGTGGGACTGACTACTTCTGCTGTCTGAGACTGTGGAACTGATGACCTGTCTGTGTCTCTGTGCTCTGTGGGTGATAATGTACCTCCTGTGTGTGAGAAGGAGCTGGCTGCACTCCTCCTTGTGCCTCGGGTGGAGGAAACATCACATTCATTCTGGATCATTCAAGGATTCGCCTGTAGGAAGAAAAATGATCTCTTGTAACCCAAGAAACGGTGAGGTTGAAAATAGAATAGAGATCAGTTTAATATCTCTGCTAATGATCATTTTGAATATCCACAAATGAAAACCAGTGATACAAACAGTGTCAGTGTCTGACTCCACTGCAGCACTCAGCTTCTGCACACCAGGTGTGTTGGGCTGTTTTACAACAATTTAGTGACATCCAGACACAACCCAACCCCTGCACTGATCCATGAATGGGACTACCCGATGGGGCAGGGACCTTTGTCCAGGTCAGGTTTCTAATCCCCTCTCCCATGGGACTAACCGTTCAACCGAAACCAAACAGCCGCTGTTTAAATTGTGTCCTTCACACTTCTCACCTGGTGCCTGCAATAGATGCTCTTTGTATAACTCCCCACATCCTTACTGTCCGGCTCTGTTTCCACTCTTCACTGTCCAATAACAATAAACAGGGTGAGACTGGAACTAAACCAGGACCATTCACTCCTGGTTTGGGGAGAGAAAGCAGCAATGGTTTTAATAGCAGGTTCTTCCCATTCTCTCTCCCTTCCCCTGGACACACCCTGTCCACACACAGCCCGAGAATGACCTCTCCCTTCCCCCCTCTCACTCCATGTTCCGGGACCAGTTCCTGATCCACTCCGCCTCTTACAAATAGCCCCCGGACTCCCCCTGCCCTTCCCCCGGACTCAATGCCGATCTCTGAGCCCATCTGCGGACACGGTCCCGGAGCGATGAGCTGCTGTAACGAGGCTGCTCTTTGCTCCCTTCCCCCGGGGGCCGTGATCTCTCCATTCCCGCCTGTCTGAGCAAAGGAAGTGGGTCTGGGGGAAAGGTCAGAGGGAATGGGCTCCACAGGCAGTGCAGGAACAGGCACCAGAATGGGAAACAGATGGGATTCCACCAGTGCCTAACGCTGGAATCCAGACTGACTTTACAATCTCCAACTATGAAACTCGAGGTTTCCATCCCTGCTGTTTCTCTCGGGCTCTTTTGATGGGAAAGAGTCTTTCAGAGATAAAGTGAGCGGCTGTGGAATGAGCCAATGGGTTCTGTTCATTCTTGGCTCCCTTACTGATAAAGTAACGTTTGACTCCGAAACTGGAGGGAGGATTCCTCAAACCAATCCTGGAGAAACGGGGGAGGAAAGTGGGAGTCAATGTATTTGCTGGGAACGTGTAGGATTAATATCAGGCAGCAACAGTCCCAGTTTATTTCAATCGGAGTGAAACTCTCGGTCACTGAGAGTAATACAGAACGGCCCTGAGCCGGTCCGCCACTTCCCCCCAATCTGTGAAACTGGAAATAATCGATCACTGGGCAAGCTGTTCAACCATCATGGGCGCTCTCCCATTGAATGATATTCTGTGCGGAGCGTTCGGTTTTTCGCGAGGTGAAGAAACTCTTGTCTCTCCTTGTGTGGAAATGTGAGGCGAGTCTCAGATGATATTCTCACAGTTGAATCCAAAATTTGAAATGTAACTTGTTTGGAGACACCGGGGATTGAACCCGGGACCTCATACATGCAAAGCATGCGCTCTTCCACTGAGCTACATCCCCACGGGTCAAAAGGTACCTGAGAAATAAACAAGCAGACACTTTAGAAGTGAAGCCGTGAGCTTTCTGCTCCGTCTCTCCAGGACATCGAGATGCCCAGCGGTCCCACGTGTTCACAATGTTCAACCTCTGCTTCAGTTCACGGGGTTTCTGCTCCTCTTTACTTTGAACTTTCCAAAAAAAAAGTCTGCGGAAATAAAAAAAACCCAATCGCTAATGGTCAGTGACAAGGCTGAAATCCAACCTCTGAATCATAAAGTGAGATGGAAGAATGACAGAGCGTCAAACAGGAACAAGAGCTGGGACTGCTCGCTCGATATTGCACCGTCACACATTCCCCTCAGTCGGCGGCTGCTTTGAGTTGAGCTGTTGAGGGGACCGAGAGATGAAGTCCCGCTCCGGGACAATTTAATGCTTGTGGAGTCTCAGAAGTTGAAACTCGCTGAGCTCAAAAAGCGTCATTCAACTTTCCGTGGGTAATTCTGGTGAAAAATTATTTAGGGAGATGCTGGGAGTTGAACCCAGGACCTCAACACATGCGAAACATGCGCTCGACCACTGAACTAAATCCCCAGATTAAAGAAACCTCTCACCAAGGAAAGAAGAACTGATTGTCCTCATTTTATGAGGCCACCCGTGGTGGGTGTGCACTCCGCTCACTGCATTTTACTGGAAAAATAATCAATTTATATTATGTAACTATCCTCCACTCTGCATTTTACTGGAGAAATAATCAATTTATATTATGTAACTATCCCTCCAAGTGTCTACGGTGCGGTCTCTCTCTCTCTCTCTTGCTGTGATCTGTTGACTGAAAAGTTCTCTTCTTCCTTGCCAGAATCTTGTGCGCCTTCCTCAGCTTTTGAGGTCTCTTCTTATCCCCTTTTTCAGTTTATGAGCAGTTCACTCTCACATCCACATCTCTCAGCCTGACCATTATTCATGTCTCTCAACCTTCAGAAGTTACATTCCAAGCATAACTCCTGGTCCCATCCGTGCCTTGTTGTTCCAGACTTAACAGAACCTTATTGAGAGTTTACATTGCCAGCCTTCACAGAACCGTTTGTTTTAACAGACTTCTACTGACTGGCTTGTGGAGGCTTGAGATAGAGAGGCCTGAGCCTGAGTGACTCCTTGATTTAATGAACCTTCAGTCCCTTTATCTACATGTCTTTTAGACATTATGCTATTACAGCACATTCCTCCCTTAAGTCTGTTCATTCCCACTTTACTGTTGTCAGCATCCTTTTAGTTTTAACTGCAAACTTGACTATAATAACCATCATGCATCCTTCTCGGCCCACCAGCACTTTCTTATTGAACACACGTTACATGGTTCATTCTATATTAATACACAGTACAGTTTACATTTACAGATACATAGATTCACAGTACATTTTGTTCTACTTCTATTGATTATAATTATACTAAATTCTATCTGTTAATGGGTTAATCCTTACACGTTGTTCTTCCTGACTCTAAACACCATAGTTCAGTCCTGGATGTGATTAACTGAAGAATCCAACCCCTGCAGTAATATGTGAACTCGCTGGTGTCTCAGCACATGTGATGACTGAGTGAATCCCTTCCCACACACGGAGCAGGTGAACAGCCTCTCCCCAGTGTGAATGCGTGGATGAGTTTCCAGCTCTGAAGGGTAATTGAATCCCTTCCCACAGTCCCCAAATTTCCACGGTTTCTCCGTGGTCTGGGTGTCCTTGTGTCTCTCCAGGTTGGACGATCAGTTGAAGCCTCGTCCACACACAGAACACGTGTACGGTTTCTCCCCGCTGTGAATGGTGCGATGTTTTCTCAGGCTGTGTAACTGGTTAAAGCTCTTTCCACAGTCAGTGCACTGGAACACTCTCACTCGGGTGTGTGTGTCTCGGTGCTTTCCCACTCACACTGATGTTTGAAATCTTCTCCCACAGTTGTGGGAAAATCACCACTCGGAGTCAGACTTAAAGATTCAACATGCAGTTTATTGGACAAAGCTTTGGGAGAAGAGCTTGACACTCCGCAGTGTACGCAGTCACCTTCTCAACTTTGAAATGGTCGTTGAGCTTCTTTTATGCATTACAAGTACAGACATTTAGCAGCTATTACATTATTAGCCTTGCTTAGTGACACATTCGCCAATTAGGCCCCCACAGCAACAATTGACCTCCAATCACATTAAAACAACTGTTATCAACTTAAGACAGTCTGGTCTTTGTCTATTCAGTCTGGTTCTGTGGTTTTTATCAGTTCATTGTGCTCAGTCAGCATTTTTTAATGTCTTTTCACAGGGTCCATTTTGTTTAGCAGTACATTAATTTGTTAATCATCATTTGTTATGTTTAAGCTTTAATTATGGGTAGTCTGGTTCGCACAAGGCACATTTTAGTGTGGTCTCGGGGCAGTGACCGCAGCCACACACACACTAGTCGCCAAAAAGGTCATTTTTATCTTTAACCCAACAGCTTAAATTTTACTTTAACACCACAAAGTGCGTGAGTTGATGTGTCAGCAGTTCATTTCTGCTTTTAAAGCTCTTCTCAAAGTTACTGCATTAAAAGGTCACTCAATAGTGTGAACAAGTTGATGTCTCAGAAGGTGGGATGAATTCGTGAATCCCTTCCCACACACGGAGCAGGTGAACAGTCTCTCCCCAGTGTCAGTGTGTTGGTGTTTCAGATCATTTGTTTTAAAGCCCGTCTCACAGTCAGAACATTTCAGAGGTCTCTTATCAGAGTGAACTCGCTGGTGTCTCAGCAGGTGTGATGACCGAGTAAATCTCTTCTTACACAGGGAGCAGGTGAACGGCCTCTCCCTGGCGTGAGTGTGTCGATGTCTTCACGATTTGTATCTGCATTTAGAGCTCTTCGTGCAGTCAGAACATTCAAAAGGTCTCTCCCCAGTCTGAACAAGTTGATGTTTCAGCAGGGAGGATGAATGAGTGAATCTCTTCTTACACACGGAGCAGGTGAACGGCCTCTCCCCAGTGTGAACTCGCTGGTGTGACAAAAGTTGTGATGACAGTGTGAATCTCTTCCCGCACACGGAGCAGGTGAACGGCCTCTCCCCAGTGTGAGTGCGTCGATGAGTTTCCAGCTCTGAAGGGTAATTGAATCCCTTCCCACAGTCCCCACATTTCCACGGTTTCTCCATGGTCCGGGTGTCCTTGTGTCTCTCCAGGTTGGACGATCAGTTGAAGCCTCGTCCACACACAGAACACGTGTACGGTTTCTCCCCGCTGTGAACGGTGTGATGTTTTTTCAGGCTGTGTAACTGGTTAAAGCTCTTTCCACAGTCAGTGCACTGGAACACTCTCACTTGAGTGTGTGTGTCTCGGTGCTTTTCCACTCACACTGATGTTTGAAATCTTCTCCCACAGATAGAACAGACAAACATTTCTCCTTCCACATTCAAAGGCCGATGATATTCAGGTTCTGATGAATCGAGTGACTCTGTCAGATCTTGGCGTGCTGTTTGGTTTGAGTTTCCCTCTGCAAATCCTCCCCTTCTAATACCCTGCAAAAGGAGTTTATAAAAGTCATCACTGTAAGTACAGGATAGAAATTCAGAACAGACACTTCTAGTGTCTACAAAACATTCTTTCCTCTATTGTGCCTCAAAGCTGTAAATCCCCGTCCCACACACTCTCCCTCCTCCCTCTGCTGCAATCCAAACCCATCGCATCATCTTTCAGTGGCCCTCAACCATGAGTGAAAGGTTGAGAGAGTGAATGTGAGAGAGTGAAAGGGTGAGAGAGTGAAAGGGTGAGAGAGTGAATGTGAGAGAGTGAATGTGTGAGAGTGTGTGAGAGAGTGAGTGTGAGAGAGTGAGTGTGAGAGAGAGTGAGTGTGAGAGAGTGAATGTGAGTGAGTGTGAGAGAGAGTGAGTGTGAGAGAGTGAATGTGAGTGTGAGAGAGTGAATGTGAGTGAGTGTGAGAGAGTGAATGTGAGTGAGTGTGAGAGAGAGTGAGTGTGAGAGTGTGAGTGTGAGAGAGTGAATGTGAGTGAGTGTGAGAGAGTGAGTGTGAGAGAGTGAATGCGAGACATTGAATGTGAGAGAGTGAATGTGAGAGTGAATGTGAGAGTGAATGTGAGTGTGAGAGTGAGTGTGAGAGAGTGAATGTGAGTGAGCGTGAGAGTGAATGTGAGAGTGTGAATGTGAGAGAGAGTGAGTGTGAGAGTGAGTGTGAGGGAGTGAGTGTGAGAGAGTGAGCGTGAGAGTGTATGTGAGAAAGTGAATGTGAGAGTGAGTGTGAGAGAGTGAGTGTGAAAGAGTGAATGTGAGAGAGTGAGTGTGAGCACAGCAGTGGGCTCGGTGTGGAGAATGAAGTGGGGCAGGTGGAGCATGTTTCAGTGGGGCAGCAGTGATCATAATCTCATTCGGTTTGGAACAGTTATGGAAAAGGACAAGGGGACAGTCAAATGTGAAAATTCTTAACTGGAGGAGGGCAAATTCCAGTGAGTTAAAAAGGGATCTTGTCCAGGTGGATTGGAATCAAAAATTGTCAGGCAGAACAGTAATTGAACAGTGGGAGGCCTTCAAGGAGGAGTTGGTTTGGGTACAGAGTAGACAGATTCCCACGAGGAGGAAAGGAACCGCATCCAAAGCTCGAGCTCGGATGAATAAAGATATAGAGATCACCATTGCTCCTTCATTTACAGACGATCACTGACCGATCACCATTTCTGCTTCATTTGTAGACGCTCCCTGACAAATCACATATCTCCTTCATTTACAGATGCTCCCTGACCAATCACATATCTCCTTCATTTACAGACGCTCCCTGACTGATCACCAGTTCTTCAATTACAGACGCTCCCTGACCGATCACCAGTTCTTCAATTACAGATGCTCCCTGACCAATCACCACTTCTCCTTCATTGGCAGAAGCTCCCTGACCAATCACCATTTCTCCTTCATTTACAGACGCTCCCTGACCGATCCCCATTTCTCCATCATTTACAGACGCTCCCTGACCGATCCCCATTTCCCCTTCATTTCCCGGCGGGTAGTGAGGGGGGGATAATGTTCACTGTTTTATATTCGGGTCTGGGGCCGCACTCGGGGTTTGTAAAGCCTGAGCCTGGGCCTGAGCCCGGACCCGGGCCCCGGGGTTTATTGAGCCTCTTGCTCCGATCCTCTGACCTGCACCGAACGCGCTCCTCCCGCAGCCTCGACTGGCCGCGCATGCTCAGGACACACTGACCGATAATGAGTCACTACTGCGCCTGCGCTGTGGACTCCACTGATTCAGATAGGGCACAATCTGAACCGCGCTGCATGCTGGGTGATGCAGCCGCCATTAATGATCATAATATCAGGCCGAAAAACAAAGACATTGGAAGCAGAGAGAGCGCGTTTGGACCAAGGATAATAAAATAAACTGAAACCCCAGCGCTTCGAGCCATTAAAACCGGCACAAACACACAGCATAGAAGCCCTCCCCCCTCCACCCCGAATTTGGTGAACTCCAGAAAAAAAAATTTCAGTGACTTTTATTAATTTCGTTTTATTAACTGAAGGGTTCAATTTATGTTTATTTTCCAAATGCACCTCGGGACCGCCAGTCTCACCATTCATCCCGCCTGGCGATTAAGGAGAGATCCGGACCAATAGGAGGAGCGGAAATTTATAGGCATTTCATATAACTCGTGGGGTGTTGCAGGGATCAGTACTGTGGCTCAATTATTTACAATGTATATCAATGACTTGGATGGAGGAACAGAGTGTCTTGTGGCCAGATTTGCTGATGATGCAAAGATAGGTGGAATAGCAAGTTGCAATGAGGACACAACGTGTCTGCGAAGGGATGTTGCCTGGTTAAGCGAATGGGCAAAAATTGGCAGATGGAATATAATGTGGGAAATGTGAAGTCATCCACTTTGGGAGGAAAAAAATATTTTGCTTTTTTATTTGAATGGAGAAATACTACAAAATGCTGCAGTACAGAGGGATCTGGGTTTCCTCGTGCAAGAAAGACACAATTCAACATACAGGTGCAGCAGGTAATCCGGAAGGCAAACGGAATATTGGCTTTTATGTCTCGGGGGATGGAGTATAAAAGCAGTGAAGTCATGCTACAAATGTACAGGGTGCTGGTGAGACCACAACTGGAGTACTGCGTACAGTTCTAAGGAAGGACATACTTGCATTTGAGGCAGTTCAGAGAAGGTTCACTAGGTTGATTCCGGGTATGAAAGGGTTGTCTTATGATGAAAGTTTGAAGAGGCTGGGTCTATACTCAATGGAGTTTAGAAGAATGAGAGGAGATCCAATTGAAACAGACAAGATTCTGAGGGGACTCGATAGCGTAGATGCTGAGAGGATGTTACCCCTCATGGGGGAATCTAAAACTAGGGGGTACAGTCTCAGAATAAGGGGTCACCCGTTTAAGACGGAAATGAGGAGGAATTTCTTCTCCCAGAGCGTCGTGAGTCTTTGGAATTCTTTACCCCAAAAAGCTGTGGAGGCTGAGTCATTGAATACATTGAAGTCTGAGTTAGACAAATTTTTGATCAGCAAGGGAGTCAAAGGATATGGGGAAAGGGCGGGAAAGTGGAGCTGAGGTAAAAATCAAATCAGCCATGATCTCATTAAATGGCGGAGCAGGCTCGAGGGGCCGAATAGCCTACTCCTGCTCCTATCTCTTATGTTGTTATGGTAAATTGACTGGACGGCTGTGCGGACAGTTGGTCCTCCAACCAATCGGAGTGTGTGAGGGGCGGGAGTTGCGCCACTGAATGGGCGGTTCTAAGTCCAGATATCCGTCATTGTCTGAAGCATCATTTTTTAAAAGTAATTTATCTTAAGCTCCAGGAGAAAACTCGACCTTTCTGTTGTGGCTTGAAACAGATGAAACCAGATGAAGTAGAGCAAATATTTCAACATTTATTAGAAAAACACATTAATTAAGAACAGCCAACATGCATAATTTGAGATATCTCAATTCTACTGATAAAGGGAATGTAGTGGATGTTGTGTTGATGGATTGTGAAAAGGTGTTTGATAAGATGACGGACAGGAGGCTTGTTGATAAAATTAATACCCACGATATTAAAATGAATGCGGCAGTGTGGATAGGAAGTTGTGTAAAGGGCAGAAAACAGAGAGTAGTGGTTAATGGATGTTCTTCAGACTGGAGGGATGTAAACAGTGGTGTCTCCCAGGGTCAGTGTTGGGACCATTGCTCTTCTCAATATAGAGAATGATCTCAGCTTGGGTATGTGGGACACAAGGTGAAAATCTCGAGATGACTTCAACGTTGGCAGCGTGGGGAACTGTGACTTCATTGTAATGTGCACAGGTTCGTAAACAGGCAGGTGAAATTTAATGCAGAGAAAAGTGACGTGATACATTTTGAGAGGAAGAAAAATGAGATGAAATGTACACTAAATGGTCAAAGTTTAAAATTAGAGGAGCAGAGAGACTTAGGGATGGAAGGTTCTAAATAATGCATTGTCTTATTAATTAACAAGTCTGAGAGTCAGCAACTTTAATACATTATTGAGAAATATATGAGCAAATTCTCTTTCCTGTACTGTACCAGAGTAAACATGCAAATCCCCGTGTACACGAGATGATCCCGCTGGATGGAACCTCAGGCACCCTGAGCTTGATCTCCGGTGTCTCCAGTCCTGACTGTCCCTTACATCAGTATCCCCTCACTTTTATACTGTGTTGTGATCCATCTCTGTCACTGGAGCTGGAACTTTCCCAGTCTGTGGTTTACAAGGACACATTGCTTGGTTCCCAGCAGTTATTTATCTTCAGTAGCGTTCTCATGATCACTGAACTACCCTGCTTACTGTTAATTAGACTCATAGAATCAAAGAAATTCATGGTACAGAAAGAGGCCATTCGGCCCATCATATCTGTGCCGGCCGAAAAAGCGCTATCCAGCTTAATCCCACTTTCCAGCTCTTGGCCCATAGCCTTGTAGCTTCCGGCAGTTCAAGTATTCTTAAAATGCGATGAGAGTGTCCGCCTCAACCACCCTTTCAGGCAGTCAGTTCCAGACCCCCACAACCCTTGGGTGAAAGAATTTCTCCTCAGTTCCCCACTAAACCTTCTACCAATCACTTTAAATCTATGCCCCTGGTTATTAACCTCTCTGCTAAGAGAAGTGGGTCCTTCCAATCCACGCTATCTGGGACCCTCATAATTTTGTTCACCTCAATTAAATCTGCCTTCAGTCTCCTCTGTTCCAAAGAAAACAACCCCAGCCTATCCAATCTTTCCTCATAGCTAAAATTCTACAGTCCAGGCAACATCCTTGTAAATCTTTCTTGCCTTGTATAAAATGTCTGCTATTTGAAAGTCGTGACATTGATCAAAGTCCATGTTAAGTTTTCTTGCCATTTGTGTCAAGATTTGGAAAAGATCTGCTGCCTGATACTTTAAATATTGCCGACCTTTAACTGTAGCTCACAGTGTCTGAACAGTCACTGTTATCATTATCCTTTTATGTATCTCCTTGTACTCCACCTCCTTAACAGCACAAGCTGATCACAGCAATGTTTTCTTCAAATGGAATCCCAATGTGAAAAAATGCACAATTTCAAAGCGAAGCATCATGTGCAAGATTGGAAGGAGAGTGCGAGTGGAGATAATGGGCTTGGATCAGTGATCCCTTGAGCATTAAGACATTCATTATCTGAAAGAAGCCCGGAGATGAGATTTTTGTCTATATTTATCAGTATAGAAAAGAAGGGAGTTGAAATCCTTTTGTCTATTCATCCTGCTATCGACAAAATCCTTCGCCTCTCAATGCCCAGCATCTTTCTTTCCAACTCCCTGCTCTCTGCAGGGAAGGATTGGTTTCATTAATTCTCTGTGTTTTCAGCAAACATCTCATTCACCTCGCAGATCTGGCCGTGTCTTCTACTTATAAGTCATCCCATCATGTTAGCAACTCAAGATAAGCTGTTTTATGTTGATGGAATGCATTTGAGTCAGTTTTCTAGATCAATATGTCGAGGAATCAACAAGGGAACAGGCTATTTTAGATCTAGTATTTTGTAATGAGACAGGGTTAATTAGTAATCTTATATTAAATGATCCTCTGGGGAACAACCATCATAATATGATAGAATTTCACATTGAGTTCGAAAGTTTGAGAGTGATGTCATTAAGTCGGAAACTAGGGTCTTAAATTTAAACAAAACCAATAACGTAGTTATGAGGATTGAGTTGGCTAAGGTAGTTTGGGAAATTAGATTGAAAATATGATGATAGACAAGCAATAGTGAACATTTAAATAAATAATTTATAATTCCTCAACAAAATTACATTCCCTTGAGGGTTAAAAACTCCACCGGAAAAGTGGTCCAACCTTGGTTAATTGGAGAAATTAATGATATTTTAGGTTAAAAGAGGCTTATAATGTTGCCAAAAAGAATAGTAAGCCTGAGGATTAGGAGAGTTTTAGAAATCAGCGAAGGATGACCAAGAAATAGATAAATATGTATAAAGGAAGAGATTAGCGAAAGTAAACATGGGTCCCTTGGAGACAGAGACAGGAGAATTTATAATGGAGAATAAGGAAATAAAAGAGATGTTAAACAAGTATTTTGTATCTGTCTTCACAGTAGAGGACACAAAAATCATACCAGAAGTATTAGGGAACCAAGGTTCTAATGAGAGTGAGGAACCTGAAGCAATTAAGATTAGTAATGAAAAAGTACTGGAGAAATTAATGGGACTAAAAGCTGACAAATTCATTGGCCCTGATGGCCTACATCCTAGGGTTTTAAAAGAGGTGGCTGCAGAGAAAGTGGATGCATTGGTTTTATCTTCCAGAGTTCCCATGATTCTAGAAAGGTCCCCGTGGATTGGAAGGTAAGAAATGTAACCCCTCTATTCATAGAATTACATAGATAGAATTACAGCACAGAAACAGGCCATTCGGCCCAACAGGCCTATGCCAGTGTTTATGCTCCACATGAGCCTCCTCCCTCCCTACTTCATCTCACCCTATCAGCATATCCTTCTATTCCTTTCTCCCTCATGTGTTTATCCAGCTTCCCCTTAAATGCATCTGCTATTCGCCTCAACTACTCCTTGTGGTTGCGAGTTCCACATTCTCACCGCTCTCTGGGTAAAGAAGTTTCTCCTGAATTCCCTTATTGGATTTATTAGTGACTGTCTTATATTTATGGTCCCTAGTTCTGGTCTCCCCTGCAGACATAAGGGTCAACCACATAGCACAGAACAGGAGTCATAAGTCGGCCAGAGAGTAGATGTGGCAAGTTGCCCTTCCCTGAACTAGTTGGGTTCGTATGACAACCCACGGTTTGTTTTCTGGTGCTGTCTAATGAAGCACCAGATTTATTGAAGTCAATTTCACAACTTGTCATGGTGTAATTTGAGCTCATTATTCCCGGCTGCTAGTCCAATCACACAATCACTACACTACTGTACCCATAATAGTGTCCTTTGAACGGGCACTTAATAATTCGAGAAAGGAGGGTGAGAGAAAACAGGGAACTACAGGCCATTTCGCCTGACAATAGTAGCAGGGAAAATGCTAGAATCTATTACTAGGGACGTGGTAAAAGGGCACTCAGAAAATGATAATACGATTAGGCACATGAAACACGGTTTTATGAAAGGGAAAATTGTGTTTGACAACTCCATTAGAGGTTTTGAGGGTTTAGATAGCAGGGTAGATAAGGGAGAACCAGTGGATGCAGAATACTTGGATTTTCAAAAGGCATTCGATAAGGTGCCACACAAGGTTGTGACACAAGATTAGGGTTCATGGGATTGTGGGTAATATATTAACATGGTTTGGGGATTTGATGACGGACAGAAAACAGGAAGTGGGAATAAAGAGGTCATTTTGGGGTTGGCAGGTTGTAACTAGTGGGGTGCCGTGAAGATCAGTGCTTGGGCCTCAGATATTTACAATCTATATTAATGACTTAGATGAGGGGACCGAGTGTAATGTATC
The DNA here is from genome assembly GCF_035084215.1 of Heptranchias perlo. Classification (NCBI taxonomy): domain Eukaryota; kingdom Metazoa; phylum Chordata; class Chondrichthyes; order Hexanchiformes; family Hexanchidae; genus Heptranchias; species Heptranchias perlo. The sequence goes on from NW_027139502.1 coordinate 51,338, forward strand.
CAAGTTTGCTGACGATACAAAACTAGGTGGGAAAGTAAGCTGTGAGGAGGACGCAAAGAGGATGCAAAGTGATACAGACAGGATAAGTGAGTGGGCTAGAAGGTGCCAAATGAAGCATAAAGTGGGGAAATGTGAGGTTATTCACTTTGGTTGGAAGAATCGAAAAGCAGAATATCTTTTAAAATGTAAGAGACTACGAAATGTTGGTATTCAGAGGGATTTGTGTGTCCTTGTACACGGATCACAGAAATTTAACATGCAGGTGCAGCAAGCAATTAGGAAAGTAAATAGTATCTTGGCCTTTATTGCGAGATGGTTGGAGAACAAGGATAAGGAAGTCTTGCTGCAATATCGGGCTTTGGTGAGACCACATCTGGAGTGCTGTGTACAGTTTTGATCTCCTTACTTGTGGAACGATACACTTGCCTTAGAGTGGGTGCTAAAAAGTTTGGCTCGGTTTACTCCTGGGGTGAGAGGGTTGTCCTGTGAGGAGAGATTGAGTAGAATGGGCCGATATTCTCTGGAGTTTAGAATAATGAGGTGATCTCATTGAAACATATAAAATTCTAAAAGGACTTGACAGTGTAGATGCTGGGAGGCTGTTTCCCCTAGCTGGAGAGTCTAGAACTAAGGGTTATAATGTCAAGATAAGGAGTCGGACATTTAGGACAGATATGAGGAATAATTTCTTCATTGAGAGGGTTGTGAATCATTGGAATTCTGTACCCCAGAGGGCTGTGGATGCTGAACCATTGAGTATTTTCAAAACTGAGATCGATGGATTTTTGGGTGCCATTAATTTATGGATTGGCGGAGCAGGCTCGAGGGACTGAATGGCCAACTCTTGCTCCTTTCGCTGATGTTGGTCCGCTGGAAAAGCAGAACTTGCCAGCTGTTTTAAAACTTTTAGCCTGAACAGGGACTTGAACCCTGGACCCTCAGATCACTACCTGTTTTAAAAGTCTGATGCTCTACCGACTGAGCTATCCAGGCTCGCTATAGGATTGGTTTCCATCATACAGATTCATGGTGGGACTCTGAATTATCCCTATCGCTGTCGAATTCGGGGGAGTATCTCTTTTATACAATTCTCAGCAATGTGTTGAGGAGAATCCTTGTTTCTGTTGAACATGATGTAAGAAACATGGACAGCGAACTCGTGAGTTTACAATTCTACTTGTTTGTACAAAATGTCTTGTCATTCGTTCGCAGCAATTAAAAAAAAACACTTTACCCAATGGCTCAAAAGCTGAACTTGTTCCACACGGGAGCTGGGAAAGGCCTCTCGACATTTCAGCCGATCAACAATTGAAAGCTGAATAATTTCACCCGTTACACCGTGACACCAGGCAGCAGATTTGCCTCCCGAATTTTCCCTACACGACACTTCAAACCGATGAATCCCTGCTTCACGGAAAGAAGAATTGTGTGTTTGGTTCTTTAGATTTAAAGATGTCGTGCCGGCCGCTTTACCATTTCAGCTCTCGCCAATCGCCCCCTCTCCCTCCTATAAACAAATAAACTCTCGCCTGCTATTGCAAGACGGGAGGCCAGAGGAGCCTCAGTGCCCACATGGGGACATGAAGAAGTCGATGTGTTATGGAACCGGTTGTACCTTGAACTCCAGTCAAAATGTTTCGAAGTTTCAACTACTTTAGATGGTGCTGGAGCTCACAACCCCAGCATTTCTCGAGTGTATAATTATTGTAGAAATAACGCGCGCTGACCGATTGCTCCACTGGAGCCGCGCACGGTCTGTGTCCCCAGTGCTCCCATCAAACAGCTTCATCCTCGGTCTCTCAATTATCACTTCCTGATCTTTCCCACACAGAAACCTCCAACCAAGAGGCGATTCGTTAAACATCCGCAGTGGCCTTTAAAAGCCGTGGAATCTGAAACAAAACTCCAGACGATCAGAACTTTTAATTATATTATTATTAACTTAAGGACAATTATTTTCATGGTACTTTAAGGAAGATTTGGGTAAAGTGGGAGCTGAAACGAAGAAACTCTCTCTGGACTGTCGGTGATTGGAGAGATGGGCGTTATTTCATTTGAAAACCGAGGCTCGGAACTTCCTGATGGAGAAGTGTGAGAGAAGATTGTGGTTAGTGGCAGTTGCCGGGGAGATCGAGAGGAGAGGGAGAAAAGTCAAAGTCACAGCTGTGACAGCTCAAGTGCTCTGCTTATCTGTAATATTTAGAAAGTAATGTACAGTACAGGGCAAACCGATTTGGTATCAGTTAGCAAAAATATTAAAAGACACGGGTTTAAAGGCGAATTTGTGAAGAGGGAACGGATTTAACCGCCAGACCAAAATCATTCCACATGAATCTGAAGCATCTTGGGGAAAATGGCAGTGCGAACTGTTATGTTCATGTCATGACTTGAAAGACCCTCCAATTACCGACAGTGTCTTTGAACGAGTTGTGCAGCAAAACCGCGATAGAAGCCGCTTTGCATTCGTCAAACGTGTTGGTGACGATATTGAAACATAGGAACAGGAGTAGGCCATTCAGCCCCTCGTGTCTGCTCCGCCATTAAATAAGATCATGGCTGATCTGTGATCTAACTCCATATACCTGCCTTTGGCCCATATCCCTTAATACCTTTGGTTGCCAAAAAGCTATCTGTCTCACATTTAAATTTAGCAATTGAGCTAGTATCAATTGCCGTTTGCGGAAGAGAGTTCCAAACTTCTACCACCCTTCGTGTGTAGAAATGTTTTCTAATCTCACTCCTGAAAGGTCTGGCTCTAATATTTAGACTGTGCCCCCTACTCCTAGAATCCCCAACCAGCGGAAATAGTTTCTCTCTATCCACCCTATCTGTTCCCCTTAATGTCTTATAAACTTCGATCAGATCACCCCTTAACCTTCTAAACTCCAGAGAATACAACCCCAATTTGTGTAATCTCTCCTCGTAACTTAACCCTTGAAGTCCGGGTATCATTCTCGTAAACCTACGCTGCACTCCCTCCAAGGCCATTATGTCCTTCCGAAGGTGCGGTGCCCAGAACTGCTCACAGTACTCCAGGTGCGGTCTAACCATGTTTTTGTATAACTGCAGCATAACTTCTGCCCCCTTGTACTCTTGTCCTCTCGATATAAAGGCCAGCATTTCATTAGCCTTCTTGATTATTTTCTGCACCTGTTCATGAAATTCAACGGTCTATGTACCTGTACCCCTAAGTCCCTTTGGACATCCACTGTTTTTACCTTTTTACCATTTAGAAAGTACCCTGTTCTCTCATTTTTTGATCCAAAGTGGATGACCTCACATTTGCGTACATTGAATTCCATTTGTCACAGTTTTGCCCATTCACCTAATCTATCAAAATCCCTTTGTAATTTTATATTTTCATCTACACTGCTTACAATGCCAGCAATCTTTATGTCATCGGCAAACTTAGATATGAGACTTTCTATGCCTTCATCCAAGTCGTTAATAAATATTGTGAATAATTGAGGCCCCAAGACAGATCCCTGCGGGACTCCACTAGTCACATCCTGCCAATGTGAGCACCTACCCATTATCCCTACTCTCTGTCGCCTTTCGCTCAGCCAACTTCCTAACCAAGTCCGTACTTTTCTCTCGATTCCATGGGCTTCCATCTTATCTAACAGTCTCTTACGTGGGAGTTTATCAAATGCCTTTTGGAAGTCCATATAAATAACATCCGTTGACATGCCCCTTACCACTACTTTAGTCACCTCTTCAAAAAAATCAATTGGGGTTGATTAGGGTCGATTTCAATTATTTGAAATCTCACCACGTGACCCGAAAATTGATGGCAAAATCGAGTTTTTCCTGTAAGTCCTGAATTGAAGGGAAAGGCGCAACAAGCATGTTGGAAAAATGAAAAGCAGAAACTGTGGATGAAACTTGGACGAGTGAAAATCCCTGTATGTTGGAAGACTCAGTCCCCAGTGGTGGAGAGGATTGGGATTTCAAGCTGTCTCACAGCTCACACACACACCATTGGCTCATTTAATCACCAACAACTGGAATACATCAACACTTAATCTTCTATACACAAGGAAATACACACCTTTCCTATGCAATTTTTCCGCATAATTTAACCATTTTAGCCCTGGTATAATTCTGGTGAATCTGCACTGCACCCCCTCCAAGGCCAATATATCCTCCCTGAGGTGTGGTGCCTAGAACTGAATGCAGTGCTCCAAATGTGGTCTCAGCAGAGTTTAAATAACGATTTGTGCACGTATAACCCCAGGTCCCTCTGTTCCTCCAACCCTTTTAGAATTGTGCCCTCTAGTTTATATTGCCTCTCCTCGTTTTTCCCACCGAAATGCATCACCTCGCATTTTTCCGTGTTAAACTTCATCTGCCACGTGTCCGTCCACGCCACCAGCGTGTCCATATCCTCTTCAAGTCTATCCTCCTCACTGTTCTCTACCCTTCCAAGTTTTGTGTCATCTGCAAATTTTGAGATTGTACCCTTTACTTCCAAGTCCAAGTCATTAATATCTATCAAGAAAAGTAGTGGTCCCAGCACCGACCCCTATGGAACACCATTGCCCACCTCCCTCCAGCCCGAAAATCAACCGTTCATCACAACTCTCTGTTTCTTGTCATTTAGCCAGTGCTGCATCCATGTTGCTATTGCCCCCTGTATTCAATGGGCCGTAATCTTGATAGCACGTCTGCCACGTAGCACTTTATCAAACGCTTTTTGAAAGTCCATATACACCACGTCAACTGCATTGACCTCATCTACCCTCTCTGTTACCTCATCAACCAACTCTATCAAGTTGGTTAAACACGATTGGCCTTTAACAAATCCGTGCTGGAATTCCCTAATCAATCCACACTCGTCCAAGTGACTGTTAATTCTATCCCCGATTATCATTTCTAAATCTTTCCCCATCACCGAGCTTAAACTGACTGGCCTATAGTTGCTGGGTTTATCTTTACACCCTTTTTTTGAACAAGGTTGTAACCTTTGCAATTCTCCAGTCCTCTGGCACCATTCCCATGTCGAAGGATGTCTGGAAGATTATGGCCAGTATCTCTGCAATTTCCCCCTTTACTTCCCTCAGCATCCTCGGGTATATCCCATCCGGACCAGGTGACTTATCTATTTTAAGTACAGCAAGCCTTTCTAGTACCTCTTCTTTCTCATTTTTTAGCCCATCCAGTATCTTAACTATATCTTCCTTTACCGAGAATCTGGCAGCATCTTCTTCCTTGGTAAAGAACAATGCAAAGTACTCATTTAGTACCTCTGCCATGCCCACTGCATCCATGCGTAGATCTCCTTTATGGTCCCTAATCATCCCCGCCCCTCCTCTTACTACCCGTTTACTGTTAACATGTCTGTAGAAGACTTTTTGATTCCCTTTTATGTTTTCCGCTATTCTTATACTCTCTCTTTGCCCCTCTTATTTCCTTTTTCACTTCCCCTCTGAACTTTCTATATTCTCTCTGGTTGGCACTTGTGTTATCAACCTGACACCTGTCATAGGCCACTTTTTCCCGCTTCATCTTACTCTCTATTTCTCTTATTATCCAGGGAGCTCTGTCCTTAGTTGCCCTACCTTTCTACCTCGTTGGAATGTACCTTCTCTATCCCCGAATCATCTTCTTAAAAGGCGCCCACTGTCCAATTATAGTTTTGCCTGACAATCTTTAATTCCAATTTACCGGGGCCAGATCTGATCTCATCCCACTGAAATTGACCCTCCTCCAATTGAGTACTTTTACTTTAGAGTGTACAGAGTCCATTTCCATAGCTATTCTAATCCTTATGATACTGATCGCTGCTCCCTAAATGCTCCCCCACTGACACTTGCTCCACTTGGCCCGCCTCATTCCCTTGAACCAAGTCCAGCAATGCCTCCTTCCTCAGTGGGCCAGAAACGTACTGGTCGAGAAAGTTATCCTGAACACATTTCAAAAATTCTTCCCCTTCTTTGCGCCTTATATTATTGTTATCCCAGTCTATATTAGGATAGTTGAAATCCCCTGTTATCACTACTCTATGGCTTTTGCACCTCTCTGTAATTTCCCTGCAAATTTGCTCCTCCATATCGGTCCCACCAGCTGGTGGCCTATAGAATACACCAAGTAGTGTAATCGGACCTCTATTGTTCCTTAACTCGAACTCAGTACTCAGAAGAAATCCCCTCGTTCCTGGGAACTTTGTATTAAGCAGAAGTTAGCAGCAAAAAGTGTTCGTGGTGGGACTGAGAAATGCTGAAACAGCCGGCACCCTGAAAACAGAGCTCCAAGTATCGGTTTAAATAAAGTCCTGAACTGACAGAGCGGCGGACAGATGAGGATTGAATTAAATCCCAATTCACTGAATCTAAACAAGGTTTAAATAAGTGAATCTGTCAGGAGTGGGATTCCTGAGCTTGTGTGTGAGCTGAAACTGGATCGGTCCCGTTCTGTAAAGACTGAATGGCAGGCGGCTCCCAGACAGGGCTCAGGCCGGGACTGGCAGCTCTCCGCTGGGAACGGCTGGATTGGAGATCGGGGCTCCTGCGGTGTTGCTGCTGCTGCTTCCGCCTCTTCGAGTCCCTGTGGCGGTCGGTACCGATCTCCCTCCTATGGATCCGGCTCCAGGTGGGCGCTGTGGACCTCGTGGCGCAACGGTAGCGCGTCTGACTCCAGATCAGAAGGACGCGTGTTCGAATCACGTCGGGGTCATTGCATTTTCACAATGTTTCAGTGTCACTCTGTTTTATCGCGGGGGCAGTCTTTCAGGGATGGTCTGTTCACTGTGTGTAAAATAATATTTATCACAGAATGAACACACCACAGAAGGAGGCCATTCAACCCATCAATCCCTTACCTGCCTTTTGTAAGACCAATACCATTGGTCCCATTCCCCGTTCCTTTCCCCGGGGCCCTGCATTTTCCCCTTCAAGTATTTATCAAATTTATTTTTGAAAGCCACGATTGAATCTGCTTCCACCGCCCTTTCAGGCAGCGCATTCCAGATCATAACCATTCGCTGCGTAAAAAAGATTTTCCTCATGTCGCCTTTGGTTCTTTTGCAATCACCTCAAATCTGTGTCCTCTGGTTCTCGACACTTCCGCCAATGAGAACAGCTTCTCTTTATTAACTTTATCTGAACCCTTCATGACTTTGAACACTTCTATCAAATCTCCTCTGAACCTTCTCTGCTCGAAGGAGAACAACCCCAGCACGGGGTAAATGCGGTCAATTAGCTCCAATTTATTTATTTGGGCATTAAACAAAATGTGAGAGACTGGCGAGGCGTTGTGTGAACGGAGCTCACTGCTTTAAGACAATAAATCCAATCACTGTGTGGGCGCTGGGTTCAAATCTCACTACTGATAGAATTTCCGGCAATGTGCATTTTGACCTGTTCGCAGAAAACCCGATTGTCGTGCGATGGAGCAGAGGATGTGAAAGAAGCTGAAAGTGGAAGTGCAGATATTAGTTTCATCACAGTGACTGGACACGTTTCCACAGGTTCGGGCCTCTCACCTTAAGATTCTTTCCAGCAGAGTGGGACAGGTGATCAGAGTGACCGGGCTCCAGCGGCGCAATCGGTCAGTGCGCGGTCCTTATCTGACAGGACAGGGTCGGGAAATACCGAGGTTGTTAATTCGAGTCTCACCGAGATCAAACCATCCTTTTGCTTGTGAACATTTCGACCGGAGTTGAAGGTACAATTGGTTTGTTCCAAAATGCATCTACTTATTTGTATTGCCATGTGGTTCCTCCGGATTACGCTGTTGTAATAGCAGATGAGATGTTCAGTATTACTTGTTTACAGGAGGGAGGCTGTGGTTTTGGAGACACAAACTATGATTTTGAACCATCCACAAATCGTGGGATTTAACTGGAACTTTAAACCAGCGCCTTCGACCGCTCAGCCAGGATACTTTCCAACCTGCACTTCAGGAGCTAGTTTTACAGGAATAGAATTACTACAAGCAAGAATTCTACCCCTCCAGCACCAATGCTCACACGGCAGCAGGATGCGTGTGTCCAGTTAGAAACCTGTCTGAAGGAACATTCAGTCTGACAGAGCCGGAAGTCCAGCAGATTGACTTTCGGTCTGAGCAGATGTTGAGTCTCCTCCTTGAGAGAGTTTGCGCGGTTTTGCTGCAAAATTTCACTTCCCAGCTCCTGATCCGTGAACTAAAACCCAACTCTGGTGGGACTCGAACCCACAACCTTTGAATGTCCCCTCCGATTATTAAGTAGAAGTCCAACACGCTGTCCATTGCGCCACAGAGTCAGTTATACAATGTGAGGGAGAGCGGGGATCCTGTGCTGTGGTTGAGGCGGTCAGGCTGCTTCTGCTTCCGCCTCTCACATTCCGAGAGCCGCGGCGGCAGTCTGCACCGATCGCCCTCCAATGGATCCGGCTCCAGCCGCTTGTTGTGGGCCTGGTGCAAGAACAGTCGCGTCTGACTCCACATCAGAAGGCTGCGTGTTTTGAACCAGGTTGAAATCACAGCATTTTCACTGTGGCTCAGGGTCCTGCCGACTGATTTTAGATCGGGACAGTGTTTTAGCGATGGGATGTTCAGTGTTTGTGCAATAATATCAAAATTAAATTTGATACATTAATGAGCTTTTTGTTCTGTTACTTTGTATTTACACTCTCTCCAGTTTTATGTAGAAACAGTTAACAATGTTTAAGGGATGTGGTGTGCAGTGTTTGTGGAATCAGTGTAATTAAATTTGATACTTTCATCTGTTCCTTCTCCAACCCAGACTCTTATCATTAGATTTGTAGTTTCACCCTGTTTAAAATAGGTTACTCAGTGATAGAAATAAATCAGTAACAACCCCGAAACCTCAGCGGGTATATTTGTTCCAATACCTTGTGATGGTCTCGATTTCCATTTAAATTTTCAATCAGCAATTCCCAACGGGTGTTTTGGGTTTGACAAACTAATTTAAGTACTTGACTGGTTCCTGGAAATGATCCAGTGGGGATTTCCTCACCGGTACAGATATAGAAATAAATACATTCCATCATTTCACAAATGACAGTTGTGTAAATAAATATATCGCGATCTGTAAGATGGAAAAGCAACTCTTCATGTTCATAAAAAAATTTCCACATTTTATTTTATTAATCCACTTACGTTTCAATGTAGAACATATATTCAGAGCATCCCTCGAAACTTAAAGAATGGTAAAACAATTGTAGATTTTACAAACACATAACACGCTATCGTATAAGTAAGATTAAGGCCTACTTTGTGAAACTTGTATTCTAATTGTCTTTATGATGTTAAGAAAAATATTTCTCGATGTACATCCCCAACTTAACGGAGAAACTAAGATGTAAACCAAAAGGATTTTTCAAAAACTATTTGGGGCGATATGATCAGTTCCCCTTCTCCTTTCTTTAATTGTTACCTTTTGCTAATTGTTCATCTTGATCCGTTTGCTTCATTTTTTTCTCAGTCATTGATGGTGAATTTTCTATCTGTTAACATTCTTAAATATTTGATTTGTTTGTTCCTTTCCTCTTGACTTGTGATTTGTTGACCTCCAGGTTAAAGTGTGAAACAGAAATGTGTTTATATTCAGGCGTGACTCTGAAGTGTGAGACCGAGAGGTGATGCCGGATGTGTGACCGAGAGAACAACTGCTGGAGGCGGAACTGTCCGTAACCTAACATACCCCCTGTGTCATTGCTCATGGTAAGTCGGATGACAATGTTTTATATTGACTGAACGGCTATGTATATAACACACAACGGATTTTACTGCTGCTTTAACTCCACAAAGTATAATCACCATAAATGACCAAAGTCTCAGATCAGTTAGAATTGAATTACTGTTGGTGAGGGGAGTTTGTACATTGGAAGGAGTTTATATATTTACAGCTCCAGGTAAACCTGCAAACCTCCCTCGCCTGTAGGTTACGTCACCATGAGGTTTCGACCTTCCTTTGCGCTTCTGGTCTTCTGAAGTGTGATTGAACCTGACCAAAAGTTTCCTATAATTAGTGAGGAAGGAAGGTATCAGTGTAAATGGGAGATAGAAACGTGGATATTTCACTGGGTACCATGGGAACCAGATACACTGCTCATTCCAGTTAATTGTCCAGCAGGAAACAGAAATCATTCTCTTCAACTGTACTCGCCCGAAGGAAAAGGAAACAAACAAAACTGCTCAGTTCTTTGTTTTAGCTTCTTCTGTTGGTTTACGTTCACTCACCGAGAAAGTGACAGAGAGACTGAGAGATTGGATTGGCTTTTTTCACTTTATAATCTATTATACTTTGTACTTATTGTTAGAGACGGTTCCATCCCAACAATCCTGTGCCTGACCTTCTCATTGATACTCAGATGTGTTCAAAATGAGTTTCAACCAATTTTACAAAAGCTGAACAGCGAAAACTGCTCTGAAACGAGCTTCGCTTCGCAACTTTTAATAGAGATTCGGTTGCTGGTTGTAAGTAAAGAAGTTTGTACAATCAGCCCTCTCGAGCAATATCCTCAAAAGGTGTTTCGGACACATTGTATGAGAGGTCCGCCTGTACAATGCAGGAACATTTACATACTGCAGATCTGGAATCCTTTGCTTGTTGGCTCCGGAACTAATACAAATACCGCTCTGTGTTATTTTGTTGCTTAATTCACAAATTGGGTAAATATCACAGAGGAGGCTGAAGACAAAAAAGGCCCCGACCAAACGGGCACTTTGAGCAGCTCAGCCACGGAGCCAAATCAAACTGCAACTTCACCACCTCCTCTCACTGATACCTGTCAGATACCCGCCACTGTCTGGTGGAGTTTGAGGCCGTTTGGTACATTTCTATATCTCTTGTCTATTTCGCTGTGTTTACCGACACTGTCTGCATCTCTCGCTGTGTTTATCTCTGTGTCAATCTTTGGGTTGATTCTGAATGAAAAATGAAATCAAACAGATCAGTTGGGCCAGTGGCGCAATGGATAACGCGTCTGACTACGGATCAGAAGATTGTAGGTTCGACTCCCACCTGGCTCGGATTTATGCAATTTTCCCTCTGACACTGGGGAACTGAGAATCAAATTTCATAATAACATATTGTTTATGGTGAATCAGCGAAGAAAACATTCCATTTTCAATGATTTCCGTTCAGTTATGTAAAGAATGAAACTGTGACCACAACGTGTTTCGAACACGCCGCCTTTTAAGTTGATGTCCGGCTCGCTAACATTACAGCACGAGGTGTGGGCACCGCACTGATAACCTTCAGGTGTATCCGGGCCTTTCAGACACTTCGTGTGACACAAGAGCTTTCCAATCCCCGCCAGCTCCTGGACACCGAGACTTCCGTTCGAAGCAGCATTCACCGCCAGGACCGCTATTCCGCTCCCTTTGCCGGTCTGCATAAAATCCGATGCTAAAATTACAAAGTAGGACGGACAGTATCTGGAAAACAGTTCAACTTTGAGTGTTCAGACTTTGGTGAGAGCTGTGAACAGGACTTTGAGTAAATATAAATTGGGTGTGGATTCGGAGTGCGCTGTTCTGTTATAAACTGCGGGTGTGGAGATATGAGTGTGATGTTTATATATGAACTGTGGGTGTGTATATATGAGTGTGATGTTTATATATGAACTGTGGGTGTGCATATATGAGTGCGATGTTTATATATGAACTGTGGGTGTGTATATATGAGTGTAATGTTTATATATGAACTGTGGGTGTGTATATATGAGTGTGATGTTTATATATGAACTGTGGGGTGTATATATGAGTGTGATGTTTATACATGAACTGTGGGTGTGTATATTTGAGTGCGATGTTTATATATGAACTGTGGGTGTGTATATATCAGTGTGATGTTTATATATGAACTGTGGGTGTGTATATATGAGTGCGATGTTTATATATGAACTGTGGGTGTGTATATATGAGTGTGATGTTTATACATGAACTGTGGGTGTGTATATTTGAGTGCGATGTTTATATATGAACTGTGGGTGTGTATATATGAGTGCGATGTTTGTACATGAACTGTGGGTGTGTATATATGAGTGCGATGTTTATACATGAACTGTGGGTGTGTATATTTGAGTGCGATGTTTATATATGAACTGTGGGTGTGTGTATATGAGTGTGATGTTTATATATGAACTGTGGGTCTGTATATATGAGTTTTTTTTTTATTCGTTCACGGGATGTGGGCGTCGCTGGCAAGGCCGGCATTTATTGCCCATCCCTAATTGCCCTTGAGAAGGTGGTGGTGAGCCGCCTTCTTGAACCGCTGCAGTCCGTGTGGTGACGGTTCTCCCACAGTGCTGTTCGGAAGGGAGTTCCAGGATTTTGACCCAGCGACAATGAAGGAACGGCGATATATTTCCAAGTCGGGATGGTGTGTGACTTGGAGGGGAACGTGCAGGTGGTGTTGTTCCCATGCGCCTGCTGCCCTTGTCCTTCTAGGTGGTAGAGGTCGCGGGTTTGGGAGGTGCTGTCGAAGAAGCCTTGGCGAGTTGCTGCAGTGCATCCTGTGGATGGTGCACACTGCAGCCACAGTGCGCCGGTGGTGAAGGGAGTGAATATTTAGGGTGGTGGATGGGGTGCCAATCAAGCGGGTTGCTTTATCTTGGATGGTGTCGAGCTTCTTGAGTGTTGTTGGAGCTGCACTCATCCAGGCAAGTGGAGAGTATTCCATCACACTCCTGACTTGTGCCTTGTCGATGTGGAAAGGCTTTGGGGAGTCAGGAGGTGAGTCACTCGCCGCAGAATACCCAGCCTCTGACCTGCTCTCGTAGCCACAGTATTTATATGGCTGGTCCAGTTAAGTTTCTGGTCAATGGTGACCCCCAGTATGTTGATGGTGGGGGATTTGGCGATGGTAATGCCGTTGAATGTCAAGGGGAGGTGGTTAGACTCTCTCTTGTTGGAGATGGTCATTGCCTGGCACTTATCTGGCGCGAATGTTACTTGCCACTTATCAGCCCAAGCCTGGATGTTGTCCAGGTCTTGCTGCATGCAGGCTCGGACTGCTTCATTATCTGAGGGGTTGCGAATGGAACTGAACACTGTGCAGTCATCAGCGAACATCCCCATTTCTGACCTTATGATGGAGGGAAGGTCATTGATGAAGCAGCTGAAGATGGTTGGGCCTAGGACACTGCCCTGAGGAACTCCTGCAGCAATAAGAACATAAGAACATAAGAAATTGGAGCAGGAGTAGGCCAATCGGCCCCCCGAGCCTGCTCCGCCATTCAACAAGATCATGGCTGATCTGATCCCAACCACAAATCTAAAGAACACAAGAAGTCGGAGCAGGACCCGGCCACATAGCCCCTGGGCCCTCTCCGCCACCCACAGGGCATTGACCGATCCGAACTCAGCTTCATGTCCAATTTCCTGCCCGCTCCCCATAACCCCTAATTCCCTTTACTTCTAGGAAACTGTCTATTTCTGTTTTAAATTTATCTAATGATGTAGCTTCCACAGCTTCCTGGGGCAGCAAATTCCACAGACCTACCACCCTCTGAGTGAAGAAGTTTCTCCTCATCTCAGTTTTGAAAGAGCAGCCCCTTATTCTAAGATTATGCCCCCTAGTTCTAGTTTCACCCATCTTTGGGAACATCCTTACTGCATCCACCCGATCAAGACCCTTCACAATCTTATATGTTTCAATAAGATCGCCTCTCATTCTTCTGAACTCCAATGAGTAGAGTCCCAATCTACTCAACCTCTCCTCATATGTCCGCCCCCTCATCCCCGGGATTAACCGAGTGAACCTTCTTTGTACTGCCTCGAGAGCAAGTATGTCTTTTCTTAAGTATGGAGACCAAAACTGTATGCAGTATTCCAGGTGCGGTCTCACCAATACCTTATATAACTGCAGCAATACCTCCTTGTTTTTATATTCTATCCCCCTAGCAATAAAAGCCAACATTCCGTTGGCTTTCTTGATCACCTGCTGCACCTGCATACCAACTTTTTGATTTTCTTGCACTAGGACCCCCAGATCCCTTTGTACTGCAGTACTTTCCAGTCTCTCGCCATTAAGATAATAACTTGCTCTCTGATTTTTCCTGCCAAAGTGCATAACCTCACATTTTCCAATATTATATTGCATCTGCCAAATCTCCGCCCACTCACCCAGCCTGTCTATATCCCCTTGCAGGTTTTTTATGTCCTCCTCACTCTCTACTTTCCCTCCCATCTTTGTATCATCTGCAAATTTTGATATGTTGCACTCGGTCCCCTCCTCCAAATCGTTAATATAGATTGTAAAGAGTTGGGGACCCAGCACCGACCCCTGTGGAACACCACTGGTTACCGGTTGCCAGTCCGAAAATGAACCATTTATCCCAACTCTCTGCTTCCTGTTCGATAACCAATCCTCCACCCATGCCAGAATATTACCCCCAATCCCGTGATTTTTTATCTTAAGTAATAATCTTTTATGTGGCACCTTGTCGAATGCCTTCTGGAAGTCTAAATACACTATGTCCACTGGTTCCCCTTTATCCACCCTATAGGTTATATCCTCGAAGAACTCAAGCAAATTTGTCAGACATGACTTCCCCTTCATAAAGCCATGCTGAAATATTTTCTGGAGTTCACCAAAGTGGTGGAGCGTCTGCGCTGTGTGTTTGTGCCGATTTAAATCACACGAAGAGCTGGGCTTTCAGTTTATTTTATCATCTTTGTTCCAAACGCGCTCTTCCTGCTTCCAATGTCTTTGTTTTCCAGCCTGATATTAAGATCATCAATGGCGGCTGCATCACCCAGCATGCAGCGCGGTTCAGATTGTGCCCTATCTGAATCAGTGGAGCCCAGTGCGCAGGCGCAGTAGTGACTCATTATCGGTCAGTGTGTCCTGAGCATGCGCGGCCAGTCGAGGCTGCGGGAGGAGCGCGTTCGGTGCAGGTCAGAGGATCGGAGCAAGAGGCTCAATAAACCCCGGGGCCCGGGTCCGGGCTCAGGCCCAGGCTCAGGCTTTACAAACCCCGAGTGCGGCCCCAGACCCGAATATAAAACAGTGAACATTATCCCCCCCTCACTACCCGCCGGGAAATGAAGGGGAAATGGGGATCGGTCAGGGAGCGTCTGTAAATGAAGGAGAAATGGTGATCGGTCAGGGAGTGTCTGTAAATGAAGGAGAAATGGTGATCGGTCAGGGAGCGTCTGTAAATGAAGGAGAAATGGTGATCGGTCAGGGAGAGTCTGTAAATGAAGGAGAAATGGTGATCGGTCAGGGAGAGTCTGTAAATGAAGGAGAAATGGTGATCGGTCAGGGAGCGTCTGTAAATGAAGGAGAAATGGTGATCGGTCAGGAAGAGTCTGTAAATGAAGGAGAAATGGTGATCGGTCAGGGAGCGTCTGTAAATGAAGGAGAAATGGTGATCTCTATATCTTCAGTCATCCAGGGAGCTCGAGCTTTGGATGCTGTTCCTTTCCACCTCGTGGGAATCTGTCTACTCTGTACCCAAACCAACTCCTCCTTGAAGGCCTCCCACTGTTCAATTACTGTTCTGCCTGACAATTTTTGATTCCAATCCACCTGGACAAGATCCCTTATTAACTCACTGGAATTAGCCCTCCTCCAGTTAAGAATTTTCACATTTGACTGTCCCCTGTCCTTTTCCATAACTGTTCTAAACCTAATGAGATTATGATCACTGCTGCCCCACTGAAACATGCTCCACCTGCCCCACTTCATTCTCCACACCGAGCCCAGTGCTGTACTCACATTCACTCTCTCACACTCTCTCACACTCACTCTCACACTCTCTCACACTCACTCTCACATTCCTCTCTCACCCTTTCACTCATGGATTCGGGCCACTGAAAGATGATGCGATGGGTTTGGATTTCAGCACAGGGAGGAGGGAGAGTGTGTGGGACGGGGATTTACAGCTTTGAGGAATGATAGAGGAAATAATGTTCCATAGAAAGTAGAGTTGTCTGATCTGAATTTCTATCCTGTACTTACATTGATAACTTTTATGAACTCCTTTTACAGGGGAGGATTTGCAGAGGGAAACTCAAACCAAAGATCACATCAAGATCTGACAGAGTCACTCGATTCATCAGGACCTGAATATCATCGGCCTTTGAATGTGGAAGGAGAAATGTTTGTCTGTTCTATCCATGGGAGAAGGTTTCAAACATCAGTGTGAGTGGAAAAGCAACGAGACACACACACCCGAGTGAGAGTGTTCCAGTGCACTGACTGTGGAAAGAGCTTTAACCAGTTACACAGCCAGAAAAAACATCACACCATTCACAGTTGGGAGAAACCGTACACGTGTTCTGTGTGGGGACGAGGTTTCAACTGATCGTCCAACCTGGAGAGACACAAGGACACCCAGACCATGGAGAAACCGTGGAAATGTGGGGATTGTGGGAAGGGATTCAATTACCCGTCACAGCTGGAAACTCATCGACGCCGTCACACTGGGGAGAGGCCGTTCACCTGCTCCGTGTGTGGGAAGGGATTCAGTCAGTCATCCGGCCTCCTGACACACCAGCGAGTTCACACTGGGGAGAGACCTTTTAAATGTTCTGACTGTGAGAAGAGGTTTGAATGCAAAAGTAACCTGCTGAAACACCAACGCACTCACACTGGGGAGAGGCCGTTCACCTGCTCCGTGTGTGGGAAGGGATTCAATCGGTCATCACACCTTCTGTCACACCAGCGAGTTCACTCTGATGAGAGACCTTTTAAATGTTCTGACTGTGAGAAGAGATTTAAAAGCAAAATTCATCTGCTGACACACCAACGCACTCACACTGGAGAGGGGCCGTTCACCTGCTCTGCTTGTGGGAAGGAATTCACTTGGGCATCCAACCTGCTGAGACACCAGCGAGTTCACACTGGGGAGAGGCCGTTCACCTGCTCTGCGTGTGGGAAGAGATTCACTCGGTCATCACACCTTCTGTCACACCAGCGAGTGCACTCCGATGAGAGACCTTTTAAATGTTCTGACTGTGAGAAGAGATTTAAAAGCAAAATTCATCTGCTGACACACCAACGCACTCACACTGGGGAGAGACCGTTCACCTGCTCTGCGTGTGGGAAGGGATTCACTCGGTCATCCACCCTGCTGATGCACCAACGCACCCACACTGGGGAGAGGCCGTTCACCTGCTCTGCGTGTGGGAAGGGATTCACTCGGTCATCCACCCTGCTGATGCACCAATGCTCCCACACTGGGGAGAGGCCATTCTCCTGCTCTGTGTGTGGGAAGAGATTCATTCAGTCATCCAACCTGCTGAGACACCAGCGAGTTCACACTGGGGAGAGGCCGTTCACCTGCTCCGTGTGTAAGGAGAGATTCACTCGGTCATCCCTCCTTCTGACACACCAGCGAGTTCACACTGAGAGACCTTTAAATGTTCTGACTGTGGGAAGAGATTTAAAATCAGAAACGAACTGCTGAGACATCGATGCACTCACACTGGGGAGAGACTGTTCACCTGCTCCGTGTGTGGGAAGAGATTCACTCGATCATCCCATCTTCTGAAACATTAATACAGTCACTAATGTATCCAATCTGGCATTCAAGAGAAACAGACTTACCCAGAGAGGCGTTAGAATGTTCAACTCACCACCACAAGGAGTAGTTAAGGCGAATAGAATGGATGCATTTACGGGGAAGCTGGATAAGCACATAGAGGAGAAGGGAATATTAGAGTTTGCTCATAGGGTTAGATGAAGAGGGGTTGGAGGAGGCTCGTCTGCAGCATAAACACCGGTATAGTCTAGTTGGGCCGAATTGCCTGTTTCTGTGATGTACATTCGATGTAATTCTATGTAAGCTCCATCTGACACAGTTTTACCAACTCACTGAATCTATCAATTTCCCTTTGTAACTTTATGCTCCCATCTACACTACTCACTGCGCCTCCTAACTCGATGTCAGCGACAAACGTGAGTGTTCGGCTCTCTATTCCTTCATCTCCGTCATTTATACATATCGGAAAAAGCTGATGCTCCAGAACTAATCACATCCGGCCAATTTGAGTACATCCCTTATTATCCCGGGCCTCTGCCTCCCACCTTCTAACCAACTCCCGACCCATTTCAATAGGTTGCCTTAAATTCCACGCACTCTAATTTTTGTTGACAGTCTCTTATGTGGTCCCTTATTGGATGCCTTTGGAAGTCAATGTCCATCTAACACCCAGAGACACTCCATTATCGAGCACGTTAGTTACATCTTCAAAAAGTTCAACGAGCTTTGTTAGACTTGACTTCCCCTTTACAAATCCATGCTGGCTCTCTCTGATTACTCCATATTTATCCAAGTGCTCAGTCATTCTTTCCCCAATAACGGATACTGGTAACTTCCCCACAACAGGCGTCAGACTGATAGGCCTAGAATTTCCAACTTTATCTCTCCGACCCATCCGAAATAATGGAGTGACATGGACAATGTTTCAATTAAAGCAACAATTCCTGAATCAAGAGAGTTTTGATCGATCATGAGTAAGCATGTACAAGTTCCTTACCTATTCCTCTTATTCCCCTGGGATGGTAAACATCAGGTCCTGGAGATTTGACAATCTTTAATCTCATTATTTTCTCCATTGCCATTATTTTATTTACACTGAATCCCCTTGATTTATTTACAGTTTTCCTCCTGTCTCTGCTATGTTCGCCTCATCCTTTTCTCTGAAGACCGATGCAAAGTAAATATTTAGCAACTCTGCCATTTCCTGATTTTCAATTACAATATCACCTCCATCTGTCTTTAAGGGGCCCACATTACTCTTAGTCACCCTTTTTTCTCTTAATATACCTGTAAATACCTTGATTGTTGTCGTTATTTTCCTTCACAAGTTTTTTCTCCTTTTCCCTTTTTGGACCTCTTCGGTTTTTTCGTTTCAGCACCACAATAAACAAGACTTCGCTGTAAAGTTCAGCTCAATAGTTCTCCAATGTCAGAGCGAGAATTGTCTGAACCCCGAATTTATTTAATGTAACAAACACAAGCACACTTAATCATCGGTGTATCAACGCACTGATGGATACACAAAGATAAACACAGCGAGAAATGCAGGCAGTATCAGGATGCACAGGTAAACGGACAAGGGAAATAGACAAAGATAAAACGGTCTGTGCCTCGAACAGACAGTAACGTGTCACTGATCGATATTAGTGAGACGAGGTGGGGAACAGGTGCTGTGAATTGGTGCTGTGGTTTAGTTGGTTAAAGCATCTGTCTTGTAAACAGGCGATCCTGGGTTCAACTCCCCGCAGTGCCTTGTGTTACTTATTATTTTTACCTAATTTGTGGAATTCAGCGACAAAGTCACACTTTGGAATTGGTATTTGTTCAGGTTTGAGGAGGAAACCGATATCAGAATGACTGTTCAAAAACACCATTTCATCGCACAGACAGACCTCTCATAGAATGTGTCTGTAACACTTTAATTTAAGGACACGTTCTTGTTTCTGGGCTCGTCGGGGTCAGGGTATAATTCACGATTTATGTCATAGAGGAGCGAATGGTTGTCTCCTCGACCTCCGGATAGCAGTGATAAAGTTCGAGGATACACAGAAGCGGACAGGGTGGTCGGGGTCTGGAACTCACTGTCTGAAAGGGTGGTCGAGGCAGAAAACCTCAACTCATTTCAAAAGTACATGGATGTGCATTTGAAGTGCCGTAACCTACAGGGCTACGGACCAAGCCCTGGAAAGTGGGATTAAGCTGGATAGCTCTTTTTCGGCCGGCACAGACACGATGGGCCGAATGGCTTCCTTCTGTGCTGTAGCATTCTCTGATTCTATGATTCCGTGTGTGGGAAGGGATTCACTCAGTCATCACACGTACTGAGACACCAGGGAGTTCAAAAGTGACGACAGGAGTTGGATTCTGCTGTTAATCCCATCCAGGACTGAACCATGTTCATTCTGACAGTTGGGGTTTGTTTCTCCTGATGTTAATAAGCCCTATAACTGGGCTGGAGTTTAATATTCTGGATATCTGTTAAATAAATCAGCTTTGTTTTAAACCCTTGTTGTAGATTTTGGTCTTTCCCACCTGAGTGTTTAGCATCACCTGACTGGAGCTCAGAAAGGACAATCTGGGGGGAGGATCGTCCGGTGGGAACAGAACTTCAGCCTGGACACAGTCCTTCAGGGCCACACTGAGAGGGGCAAACGGCACTTTGGTCTTTCTCGTCTCTCTTCACTGACAGAAAAGTCACCGTGAGGCATCCAGTCTAAAAATGACCGTGGTAATTATTCTATGAAGATTTAACCTGTTTGTGTGACAGTCCTGAGTCTACCATTTAAGGCTGGTGTTAACTCATTTAAAATAAACCCGTTTAAAATAAATGGGTTATGAATTGTGATTTCCGTGAAGCCAATGTTCCATTCCTTTATATGATTCATGTGCCTGCTCTCCGACAACAGGGTAAATGGTGGAATATCAGCCCTGCTCAGCCGGCAATGATCACGGTACATTTTCTTGCAGACAAAACACACATTGAAACCCTGGAACTTTGAGGCGATGAATCCTGAGGGAAAATGAAATTAGGGCTCGAACCATCAAACTTTTGCACCAACCGATAGCACCACCGAGACAGGTGAAGAATTCACCCACTGAACCAGTAACTCATTGAGCTGAACTTTTTGATTGCAGTGACCAATAGAACAGTTGTCTCCATCCAGTCCAAAATGAATGGTTGAAACTTGCAGGAGTGAAAATCCAACGAGCCGGTCTTCACTCTTAAACCAGCAACTGTGAAGTTAAGAGAAACGTGCCGGAGAAATACTCGATTTCAGCGCGGTGACACTGGGCCAGAGTAAAGCTCAGTTAATATGATCGCCGAGTGGTGAGAGGGTGGATTTGGAATTCCTGAGCGACCGCACTGCGCATTTTCCAGATCTGCTTGGAGCACCAATCCCTTCAATTCATCACTTACAGGGACAATTCGATTCTCGGTTTCTTTTCCCTGAGCTTGGTGAAATTTTTAAAAATTGAAAGCGACCAATATCAGAGCGAACCTCGTCACCGACATGCTCACAGATACAGAGCGGCCACACTCTACTTCAGTGAGATGAAAGACCAGAGCGGTTTCAAGGTCGAATGTAATTGCAAAGAAAGCTCGATCAATGAAAGTGCAGGTCATTGAGGTGCCTTGAAAGTCCTGATTGTTTGAACTGAATTTCTTCCGAAAGCGCTTGAGATTCAGGTGGAGTGATTTGGGGACTTCCTTTCCCTCTTTGCAAAAGTTTGAACCGCAGATCAAGATCAAAAGTCCCGGGCTAAATTAGGGATTCGCCGGGATATGAACCTCGCATCGAGAATTATACCCCGACCTCAATGAGCCCAGAAACAAGAACGTGTCGTCACATTTACGTGTCACGGTCACATTCTAAACTGGTTTGTCCTGTGCTGTACATTACTGTCTAAATATTACAGATAAGCAGAGCACTTGAGCTGTCACAGCTGTGACTTTGACTTTTCTCCCTCTCCTCCCGATCTCCCCGGCAACTGCGACTAACCACAATCTTCTCTCACACTTCATCATCAGGAAGTTCCGAGCCTCGGTTTTCAAATGAAATAACGCCCATCTCTTCAATCACCGACAGCCCAGAGAGAGTTTCATAATTTCAGCTCCCACTTTGCCCAAATCCTCCTTAAAGTACCATGAAAATAATTGTCCTTAAGTCACTAATAATATAATTAAGAACTTTTATTGTCTGGGGTTTTGTTTCAGATTCCACGGCTTTTAAAGATCACTGCTGATGTTCAACGAATCGCCTCTTGGTTGGAGGCTTCTGTGTGGGAAAGATCAGGAAGCGATAATTGAGAGACCGATGATGAAGCTGTTTGATGGGAGCACTGGGGACACAGACCGTGCGCGGCTCCAGTGGAGCAATCGGTCAGCGCGCGTTATTTCTACAATAATTATACACTCGAGAAATGCTGGGGTTGTGAGTTTCAGCGCCATCTAAAGTAGTTGAACCTTCTAAACATTTTGACCGGAGTTCAAGGTACAACCGGTTCCATAACACATCGACTTCTTCATGTCCCCATGTGGGCACTGAGGCTCCTCTGTCCTCCCGTCTTGCAATAGCAGGTGAGAGTTTATTTGTTTATAGGAGGGAGAGGGGGCGATTGGCGAGAGCTGAAATGGTAAAGCGGCCGGCACGACATCTTTAAATCTAAAGAACCAAAAACACAATTCTTCTTTCCGTGAAGCAGGGATTCATCGGTTTGAAGTGTCGTGTAGGGAAAATTCGGGAGGCAAATCTGCTGCCTGGTGTCACGGTGTAACGGGTGAAATTATTCAGCTTTCAATTGTTGATCGGCTGAAATGTCGAGAGGCCTTTTCCATCTCCCGTGTGGAACAAGTTCAGCTTTTGAGCCATTGGGTAAAGTGTTTTTTTTAATTGCTGCGAACGAATGACAAGAAATTTTGTACAAACAAGAAGAATTGTAAAATCACGAGTTCTCTGTCCATGTTTCTTACATCATGTTCAACAGAAACAAGGATTCTCCTCAACACGTTGCTGAAAATTGTAAAAAGGAATTCTCCCCTTCTTCTCCATCGACAGGGATAATTCAGAGTCCCACCATGAATCTGTATGATGGAAACCAATCCAACAGCGAGCCTGGATAGCTCAGTCGGTAGAGCATCAGACTTTTAAAACAGGTGGTGATCTGAGGATCCAGGGTTCAAGTCCCTGTTAAGGCTAAAAGTTTTAAAACAGCTGGCAAGTTCTGCTTTTCCAGCGGACCAACATCAGCGAAAGGAGCAAGAATTGGCCATTCAGTCCCTCGAGCCTGCTCCGCCATTTGATAACGTCATCGCTGATCTTCGGCCTCAAATCCACTTTCCCGACCTATCCCCATATCCCTTGAGTTCCTTCGTGTCCAAAATTCTATCTACCTCAGTTTTGAATCTATTCAATGGCTCAGCATCCACAGCCCTCTGGGGTGGAGAATTCCAATGGTTCACAACCCTCTCAGTGAAGAAATTATTCCTCATCTCTGTACCAAATGGCCGGCCCCTTATCTTGAGATTATAACCATTAGTTGTGGACTCTCCAGCTCGGGGAAACAGCATCCCAGCATCTACCCTGTCGAGCCCTCTAAGAATTTTACATGTTTCAATGAGAACACCTCATTATTGTAAACTCCAGAGAATATAGGCCCATTCTGCTCAATCTCTCCTCACAGGACAACCCTCTTATCCCAGGAATCAATCTAGTGAACCTTTGTTGCACCCACTCTAAGGCAAGTGTATCGTTCTGCAGGTAAGGAGATCAAAACTGTACACAGTACTCCAGATGTGGTCTCACCAAAGCCCTATATAATTACAGCAAGACTTCCTTTTCCTTGTACTCCAACCACCTCGCAATAAAGGCCAACACACCATTTGCTTTCCTAATTGCTTGCTGCATCTGCATGTTAACTTTCTGTGATCCGTGTACAAGGACACACAAATCCCTCTGAACACCAACATTTCATACTCTCTCACCTTTTAAAAGATATTCTGCTTTTCTATTCTTCCTACCAAAGTTAATAACCTCACATTTCCCCACTTTATACTTCATTTGCCAACTTCTAGCCCACTCACTTAACCTGTCTGTATCACTTTGCATCCTCTTTGCGTCCTCCTCACAGCTTACTTTCCCACCCAGTTTTGTATCGTCAGCAAACTTGGATACATTACACTCGGTTCCTCATCTAAGTCATTAATATAGATTGTAAATATCTGAGGCCCAAGCACTGATCTTCACGGCACCCCACTAGTTACAACCTGCCAACCCGAAAATGAACTGTTTATTCCAACTTTCTGTTTTCTCTACGTCATCAAATCCCCAATCCATGTTAATATATTACCCAGAATCCCATGAACCCTAATCTTGTTCAACAAACTTTTGTGTGGCACCTTATCGAATGCCTTTTGAAAATCCAAATATTCTACATCCACTGGTTCTCCCTTATCTACCCTGCTATCAACACCCTCAAAACCTCAAATAGATTTGTCAAACACGATTTCCCTTTCATAAAACCGTGTTGCATGTGCCTAATCATATTATGATTTTCTAAGTGCCCTGTTACCACGTCCCTAGTAATAGATTCTCGCAATTTCCCTCCTACTATTGTCAGGCTAAAGGTTCTGTAGTTCCCTGTTTTCTCTCTCCCTCTTTCTTGAATAACGGGGTTACATTTGGTACCTTCCAATCCATGGGGACCTTTCTCGTATCATGGGAACTCTGGAAGATAAAACCAGTGCATCCACTTTCTCTGCAGCCACCTCTTTTTAAACCCAAGGATGTCGGCCATCAGGTCCAAAGAATTTGTCAGCTTTTAGTCCCATTAATTCCTCCAGTACTTTTTCTTTACTAATCTTAATTGCTTTAGGTTCCTGTACATTTCCAGCACCCTGCACATTTGTAGCATGACTTCACTGCTTTTGTGCTCCATCCCCCTAGACATTAAAGCCAATATTCCGTTTGCCTTCCGGATTACCTGCTGCACCTGTATGTTGAATTTTGTCTTTCTTGCACGAGGAAACCCAAATCCCTCCGTACTGCAGCATTTTGTAGTATTTCTCCATTCAAATAAAAAAGCAAAATATTTTTTTCCTCCCAAAGTGAATGACTTCACATTTTCCCACATTATATTCCATCTGCCAATTTTTTGCCCATTCGCTTAACCTGTCAATATCCCTTCGCAGACACGTTGTGTCCTCATTGCAACTTGCTTTTCCACCTATCTTTGTACCATCAGCAAATCTGGCCACAAGACACTTTGTTCCTTCATCCACATCATTGATATACATTGTAAATAATTGAGGCCACAGTACTGATCCCTGCAACACCCCACGAGTGAGATGAAATGCCTATAAATTTCCGCTCCTCCTATTGGTCCGGAACTCTCCTTAATCGCCAGGGCGGGATTAATGGTGAGACTGGCGGTCCCGAGGTGCATTTGGAAAATAAAAATTAATTGAACCCTTCAGTTGCAACATTTAATAAAACGAAATTAATAAAAGTCACTGAAAATTTTTTTTCTGGAGTTCACCAAATTCGGGGTGGAGGGGGGACTTCTATGCTGTGTGCTTGTGCCGGTTTTAATGGCTCGAAGCGCTGGGGTTTCAGTTTATTTTATTATCCTTGGTCCAAACGCGCTCTCCCTGCTTCTGATGTCTTTGCTTTTCGTCCTGATATTACGATCATCAATGGCGGATGTATCACCCAGCATGCAGCGCGGTTCAGATTGTGCCCTATCTGAATCAGTGGAGCCCAGCGCGCAGGCGCAGTAGTGCCTCATTACCGGTCAGTGTGTCCTGAGCATGCGTGGCCAGTCGAGGCTGCGGGAGGAGCGCGTTCGGTGCAGGTCAGAGGATCGGAGCAAGAGGCTCAATAAACCCCGGGGCCCGGGTCCGGGCTCAGGCCCAGGCTCAGGCTTTACAAACCCCGAGTGCGGCCCCAGACCCGAATATAAAACAGTGAACATTATCCCCCCCTCACTACCCGCCGGGAAATGAAGGGGAAATGGGGATCGGTCAGGGAGCGTCTGCAATTGAAGGAGAAATGGGGATCGGTCAGGGAGCGTCTGTAAATGAAGGAGAAATAGTGGTCGGTCAGGGAGCGTCTGTAAATGAAGGGGAAATGGTGATCGGTCAGGGAGCGTCTGTAAATGAAGGAGTAATGGTGATCGGTCAGGGAGCGTCTGTAAATGAAGGAGAAATGGTGATCGGTCAGGGAGCGTCTGTAAATGAAGGAGAAATGGTGATCGGTCAGGGAGCGTCTGTAAATGAAGGAGAAATGGTGATGGGTCAGGGAGCGTTTGTAAATGAAGGGGCAATGGTGATCGGTCAGGGAGCGTCTGTAAATGAAGCAGAAATGGTGATCGGTCAGGGAGCATCTGTAATTGAAGGAGAAATGGAGATCGGTCAGGGAGTGTCTGTAAATGAAGGAGAAATGGTGATCGGTCAGGGAGCGTCTGTAAATGAAGGAGAAATGGTGATCAGTCAGGGAGCGTCTGTAATTAAAGGAGAAATGGAGATCGGTCAGGGAGCATCTGTAATTGAAGGAGAAATGGAGATCGGTCAGGGAGTGTGCACATGAAGGAGAAATGGTGATCGGTCAGGGAGCGTCTGTAAATGAAGGAGAAATGGTGATCGGTCAGGGAGCGTCTGTAAATGAAGGAGAAATAGTGATCAGTCAGGGAGCATCTGTAAATGAAGGAGAAATGGTGATCAGTCAGGGAGCATCTGTAATTGAAGGAGAAATGCCGATCGGTCAGGGAGCGTCTGTAATTGAAGGAGAAATGGCGATCGGTCAGGGAGTGTCTGTAATTGAAGGACTGGTGATCGGTCAGGGAGCGTCTGTAAATGACGGAGAAATGTGATTGGTCAGGGAGCATCTGTAAATGAAGGCGATATGTGATTGGTCAGGGAGCGTCTACAAATGAAGCAGAAATGATGATCAGTCAGGGAACGTCTTTAAATGAAGGAGAAACGGTAATCGGTCAGGGAATGTCTGTAAATGAAGGAGAAATGATGATCGGTCAGTGATCGTCTGTAAATGAAGGAGAAATGGTGATCTCTATATCTTTATTCATCCGAGCTCGAGCTTTGGATGCTGTTCCTTTCCTCCTCGTGGGAATCTGTCTACTCTGTACCCAAACCCACTCCTCCTTGAAGGCCTCCCACTGTTCAATTACTGTTCTGCCTGACAATTTTTGATTCCAATTCACCTGGACAAGATCCCTTTTTAACTCACTGGAATTTGCCCTCCTCCAGTTCAGAATTTTCACATTTGACTGTCCCCTGTCCTTTTCCATAAATATTCTAAACCTAATGAGATTATGATCACTGCTGCCCCACTGAAACATGCTCCACCTGCCCCACTTCATTCTCCACACCGAGCCCACTGCTGTACTCACACTCTCTCACTCACTCTCTCACACTCACTCCCTCCCTCACGTTCACTCTTTCATACTCACTCACATTCACACACATTCACTCTCACATTCACTATCTCACACTCTCTCACTCACTCACATTCACTCACATTCACTCTCACATTCACTCACACACTCACTCACACTCACTCTCTCACATTCACACTCTCACTCTCACTCTCACATTCACACTCTCACATTCACTCACACTCTCTCTCTCACACTCACATTCACTCTCTCACATTCACTCACTCACACTCACTCTCTCACATTCACACTCTCACTCTCACTCTCACATTCACACTCTCACATTCACTCACACTCTCTCTCTCACACTCACATTCACTCTCTCACATTCACTCTCTCACATTCACTCTCTCACATTCACTCTCTCACACTCACTCTCTCACATTCACTGTCTCACATTCACTCTCTCACATTCACTCTCTCACATTCACTCTCTCACATTCACTCTCACACTCACTCTCTCACCCTTTCACTCATGGTTTCGGGCCACTGAAAGATGATGTGATGAGTTTGGATTTCAGCACAGGGAAGAGGGAGATTGTGTGGGATGGGGATTTACAGCTTTGAGGCACAAGAGAGGAAAGAAGGTTTTGTAGAAACTAGAATTGTCTGTTCTGAATTTCTACCCTGTACTTACAGTGATGACTTTTATAAACTCCTTTATAGGGTATTAGATGGGGAGGATTTGCAGAGGGAAACTCAAACCAAACAGCACGCCAAGATCTGACAGAGTCACTCGATTCATCAGGACCTGAATATCATCGGCCTTTGAATGTGGAAGGAGAAATGTTTGTCTGTTCTAACTGTGGGAGAAGATTTCAAACATCAGTGTGAGTGGGAAAGCACCGAGACACACACACCCGAGTGAGAGTGTTCCAGTGCACTGACTGTGGAAAGAGCTTTAACCAGTTACACAGCCAGAAAAAACATCGCACCATTCACAGCGGGGAGAAACCGTGCACGTGTTCTGTGTGTGGACGAGGCTTCAACTGATCGTCAAACCTGGAGAGACACAAGGACACCCGGACCATGGAGAAACCGTGGAAATGTGGGGACTGTGGGAAGGGATTCAATTACCCTTCAGAGCTGGAAACTCATCGACGCATTCACACTGGGGAGAGGCCGTTCTCCTGCTCCGTGTGTGGGAAGAAATTCACTCATTCTTCCACCCTGCTGAGACACCAGCGAGTTCACTCCGATGAGAGACCTTTTAAATGTTCTGACTGTGAGAAGAGGTTTAAAAGCAAAAGGAATCTGCTGACACACCAACGCACTCACACTGGGGAGAGGCCGCTCACCTGCTCCGTGTGAGGGAAGGGATTCACTATTTCATCCAAACTGCTGACACACCAACTTGTTCACACTGGGGAGAGACCTTTTTAATGTTCTGACTGCACGAAGAGCTCTAAATACAGATACAAATTGTGAAGACATCGACACACTCCCGCCAGGGAGAGGCCGTTCACCTGCTCCCTGTGTAAGAAGAGATTTACTCGGTCATCACACCTGCTGAGACACCAGCGAGTTCACACTGATAAGAGACCTCTGAAATATTCTGAATGTGAGAAGGGATTTAAAACAAATGATCTGAAACACCAACACACTGACACTGGGGAGAGACTGTTCACCTGCTCCGTGTGTGGGAAGGGATTCACGAATTCATCCCACCTTCTGAGATATCAACTTGTTCACACTATTGAGTGACCTTTTAATGCAGTAACTTTGAGAACAGCTTTGAAAGCAGAAATGAACTGCTGACACATCAACTCACGCACATTGTGCAGAGACTGTTCACCTGCTCCGTGTGTGGGAAGGGATTCACTCAGTCATCACATGTGCTGAGACACCAGCGAGTTCACAAGTGACTGCAGGGGTTGGATTCTGCAGTTAATCCCATCCAGGACTGAACTACGGTGTTTAGAGTCAGGAAGAACAACGTGTAAGGATTAACCCATTAACAGATAGAATTTAGTATAATTATAATCAATAGTAGAAGTAGAACAAAATGTGCTGTGAATCTTTGTATCTATAAATGTAAACTGTACTGTGTATTAATATAGAATGAAACATGTAACGTGTATTCAATAAGAAAGTGGGCCGAGAAGGATGCATGATGGTTATTATAGTCAAGTTTGCAGTTAAAACTAAAAGGATGCTGACAACAGTAAAGTGGGAATTAACAGACCTAAGGGAGGAATGTGCTGTAATAGCATAATGTCTAAAAGACATGGAGATAAAGGGACTGAAGGTTCATTAAATCAAGGAGTCACGCAGGCTCAGGCCTCTCCATCTCGAGCCTCCACAAGCCAGTCAGTAGAAGTCTGTTTATACAAACGGTTCTGTGAAGGCTGGCA
Organism: Heptranchias perlo; assembly: GCF_035084215.1. Lineage (NCBI taxonomy): Eukaryota > Metazoa > Chordata > Chondrichthyes > Hexanchiformes > Hexanchidae > Heptranchias > Heptranchias perlo. Next base: position 80,583 of record NW_027139502.1, read on the forward strand.
ATGTAAACTCTAAATAAGGTTCTGTTAAGTCTGTAACAACAATGCACGGATGGGACCAGGAGTTATGCTTGGAATGTAACTTCTGAAGGTTGAGAGACATGAATAATGGTCAGGCTGAGAGATGATGATGTGAGAGTGAACTGCTCATAAACTGAAAAAGGGAATAAGAAGAGACCTCAAAAGCTGAGGAAGGTGCACAAGATTCTGGCAAGGAAGAAGAGAACTTTTCAGTCAACAGATCACAGCAAGAGAGAGAGAGAGACCGCACCGTAGTCACTTGGAGGGATAGAGAGAGAGAGAGAGAGACCGCACTGTAGTCACTTGGAGGGATAGAGAGAGAGAGAGAGAGAGAGACCGCACCGTAGTCACTTGGAGGGATGGAGAGAGAGAGAGAGAGACCGCACCGTAGTCACTTGGAGTGAGAGAGAGAGAGACCGCACCATAGTCACTTGGAGGGAGAGAGAGAGAGACAGACCGCACCGTAGTCACTTGGAGGGATAGAGAGAGAGAGAGAGAGAGACCGCACCATAGTCACTTGGAGGGATAGAGAGAGAGAGAGACCGCACTGTAGTCACTTGGAGGGATAGAGAGAGAGAGAGAGAGACCGCACCGTAGTCACTTGGAGGGATGGAGAGAGAGAGAGAGAGACCGCACCGTAGTCACTTGGAGGGATAGAGAGAGAGAGAGAGACCGCACCATAGTCACTTGGAGGGAGAGAGAGAGAGACAGACCGCACCGTAGTCACTTGGAGGGATAGAGAGAGAGAGAGAGAGAGAGACCGCACCGTAGTCACTTGGAGGGATAGAGAGAGAGAGAGAGACCGCACCGTAGTCACTTGGAGGGATAGAGGGAGAGAGAGAGACCGCACCATAGTCACTTGGAGGGAGAGAGAGAGAGACAGACCGCACCGTAGTCACTTGGAGGGATAGAGAGAGAGAGAGAGAGACCGCACCGTAGTCACTTGGAGGGATAGAGAGAGAGAGAGAGAGAGACCGCACCATAGTCACTTGGAGGGATAGAGAGAGAGAGAGAGAGACCGCACCGTAGTCATTTGGAGGGATAGAGAGAGAGAGAGAGAGAGAGAGACCGCACCGTAGTCACTTGGAGGGATAGAGAGAGAGAGAGAGACTGCACCGTAGTCACTTGGAGGGATAGAGAGAGAGAGAGAGAGAGAGACCGCACCATAGTCACTTGGAGGGATAGAGAGAGAGAGAGAGACCGCACCGTAGTCACTTGGAGGGATAGAGAGAGAGAGAGAGAGACCGCACTGTAGTCACTTGGAGGGATAGAGAGAGAGAGAGAGACCGCACCGTAGTCACTTGGAGGGACAGAGAGAGAGAGAGAGAGAGACCGCAGCGTAGTCACTTGGAGGGATAGAGAGAGAGAGAGAGACCGCACCATAGTCACTTGGAGGGAGAGAGAGAGAGACAGACCGCACCGTAGTCACTTGGAGGGATAGAGAGAGAGAGAGAGAGACCGCACCGTAGTCACTTGGAGGGATAGAGAGAGAGAGAGAGAGACCGCACCGTAGTCACTTGGAGGGATAGAGGGAGAGAGAGAGACCGCACCATAGTCACTTGGAGGGAGAGAGAGAGAGACAGACCGCACCGTAGTCACTTGGAGGGATAGAGAGAGAGAGAGAGAGAGAGACCGCACCGTAGTCACTTGGAGGGATAGAGAGAGAGAGAGAGAGACTGCACCATAGTCACTTGGAGGGATAGAGAGAGAGAGAGACCGCACCGTAGTCACTTGGAGGGACAGAGAGAGAGAGAGAGAGACCGCACCATAGTCACTTGGAGGGATAGAGAGAGAGAGAGAGAGAGAGACCGCACCGTAGTCACTTGGAGGGACAGAGAGAGAGAGAGAGAGAGAGAGACCGCACCGTAGTCACTTGGAGGGATAGGGAGAGAGAGAGAGAGACCGCACCATAGTCACTTGGAGGGACAGAGAGAGAGAGAGAGAGACCGCACCATAGTCACTTGGAGGGATAGAGAGAGAGAGAGACCGCACCGTAGTCATTTAGAGGGATAGAGAGAGAGAGAGAGAGAGACCGCACCGTAGTCACTTGGAGGGATAGAGAGAGAGAGAGACTGCACCGTAGTCACTTGGAGGGATAGAGAGAGAGAGAGACCGCACCATAGTCACTTGGAGGGATAGAGAGAGAGAGAGAGAGAGACCGCACCGTAGTCACTTGGAGGGATAGAGAGAGAGAGAGAGAGACCGCACCGTAGTCACTTGGAGGGATAGAGAGAGAGAGAGAGAGAGACCGCACCGTAGTCACTTGGAGGGATAGAGAGAGAGAGAGAGAGACCGCACCGTAGTCACTTGGAGGGATAGAGAGAGAGAGAGAGAGACCGCACCGTAGTCACTTGGAGGGATAGAGAGAGAGAGAGAGAGAGACCGCACCGTAGTCACTTGGAGGGATAGAGAGAGAGAGAGAGAGAGACCGCACCGTAGTCACTTGGAGGGATAGAGAGAGAGAGAGAGAGACCACACCGTAGTCACTTGGAGGGATAGAGAGAGAGAGAGAGAGAGACCGCACCGTAGTCACTTGGAGGGATAGAGAGAGAGAGAGAGAGAGACCGCAGCGTAGTCACTTGGAGGGATAGAGAGAGAGAGAGAGACCACACCGTAGTCACTTGGAGGGATGGAGAGAGAGAGAGAGAGAGACCGCACCGTAGTCACCTGGAGGGATAGAGAGAGAGAGAGAGAGACCGCACCATAGTCACTTGGAGGGATAGAGAGAGAGAGAGAGAGACCGCACCGTAGTCACTTGGAGGGATAGAGAGAGAGAGAGAGACCGCACTGTAGTCACTTGGAGGGATAGAGAGAGAGAGAGAGAGACCGCACTGTAGTCACTTGGAGGGATAGAGAGAGAGAGAGAGAGACACCGCACCGTAGTCACTTGGAGGGACAGAGAGAGAGAGAGACCACACCGTAGTCACTTGGAGGGATAGAGAGAGAGAGAGAGAGAGACCGCACCGTAGTCACTTGGAGGGATAGAGAGAGAGAGAGAGAGAGACCGCACCGTAGTCACTTGGAGGGATAGAGAGACAGAGAGAGAGAGACCGCACCGTAGTCACTTGGAGGGATAGAGAGAGAGAGAGAGACCGCACCGTAGTCACTTGGAGGGATAGAGAGAGAGAGAGAGAGACCGCTCCGTAGTCACTTGGAGGGACAGAGAGAGAGAGAGAGACCGCAGCGTAGTCACTTGGAGGAATAGAGAGAGAGAGAGACCGCACCGTAGTCACTTGGAGGGATAGAGAGAGAGAGAGAGAGAGACCGCACCATAGTCACTTGGAGGGATAGAGAGAGAGAGAGAGAGAGAGACCGCACCATAGTCACTTGGAGGGATAGAGAGAGAGAGAGAGACCGCACCGTAGTCATTTGGAGGGATAGAGAGAGAGAGAGAGAGAGACCGCACCGTAGTCACTTGGAGGGATAGAGAGAGAGAGAGAGACTGCACCGTAGTCACTTGGAGGGATAGAGAGAGAGAGAGAGAGACCGCACCATAGTCACTTGGAGGGATAGAGAGAGAGAGAGAGACCGCACCGTAGTCACTTGGAGGGATAGAGAGAGAGAGAGAGAGACCGCACCGTAGTCACTTGGAGGGATAGAGAGAGAGAGAGAGACCACACCGTAGTCACTTGGAGGGATGGAGAGAGAGAGAGAGAGAGACCGCACCGTAGTCACCTGGAGGGATAGAGAGAGAGAGAGAGAGAGACCGCACCGTAGTCACTTGGAGGGATAGAGAGAGAGAGAGAGAGACCGTACCGTAGTCACTTGGAGGGATAGAGAGAGAGAGAGAGACCGCACTGTAGTCACTTGGAGGGATAGAGAGAGAGAGAGAGAGACCGCACTGTAGTCACTTGGAGGGATAGAGAGAGAGAGAGAGAGAGACCGCACCGTAGTCACTTGGAGGGATAGAGAGAGAGAGAGAGAGACACCGCACCGTAGTCACTTGGAGGGACAGAGAGAGAGAGAGACCACACCGTAGTCACTTGGAGGGATAGAGAGAGAGAGAGAGAGACCGCACCGTAGTCACTTGGAGGGATAGAGAGAGAGAGAGAGAGAGACCGCACCGTAGTCACTTGGAGGGATAGAGAGACAGAGAGAGAGAGACCGCACCGTAGTCACTTGGAGGGATAGAGAGAGAGAGAGAGAGAGAGACCGCACCGTAGTCACTTGGAGGGTTAGAGAGAGAGAGAGAGAGACCGCTCCGTAGTCACTTGGAGGGACAGAGAGAGAGAGAGAGAGACCGCAGCGTAGTCACTTGGAGGAATAGAGAGAGAGAGAGAGAGACCGCACCGTAGTCACTTGGACGGATAGAGAGAGAGAGAGAGAGAGACCTCACCGTAGTCACTTGGAGGGATAGAGGGAGAGAGAGAGAGAGAGACCGCACCGTAGTCACTTGGAGGGACAGAGAGAGAGAGAGAGAGACCGCACCGTAGTCACTTGGAGGGATAGAGAGAGAGAGAGAGAGACCGCACCGTAGACACTTGGAGGGATAGAGAGAGAGACCGCACCGTAGTCACTTGGAGGGATAGAGAGAGAGAGAGAGAGAGACCGCACCGTAGTCACTTGGAGGGATAGAGAGAGAGAGAGAGACCGCACCGTAGTCACTTGGAGGGATTGAGAGAGAGAGAGAGAGACCGCACCGTAGTCACTTGGAGGGATAGAGAGAGAGAGAGAGAGAGAGACCACACCGTAGTCACTTGGAGGGATAGAGGGAGAGAGAGAGAGAGACCGCACCGTAGTCACTTGGAGGGACAGAGAGAGAGAGAGAGAGAGACCGCACCGTAGTCACTTGGAGGGATAGAGAGAGAGAGAGAGAGACCGCACCGTAGTCACTTGGAGGGATAGAGAGAGAGAGAGAGACCGCACCGTAGTCACTTGGAGGGACAGAGAGAGAGAGAGAGAGAGACCGCAGCGTAGTCACTTGGAGGGATAGAGAGAGAGAGAGAGAGAGAGAGACCGCACCGCAGTCACTTGGAGGGACAGAGAGAGAGAGAGACCGCACCGTAGTCACTTGGAGGGATAGAGAGAGAGAGAGAGAGAGACCGCACCGTAGTCACTTGGAGGGATAGAGAGAGAGAGAGACCGCACCGTAGTCACTTGGAGGGACAGAGAGAGAGAGAGAGAGAGACCGCACCGTAGTCACTTGGAGGGATAGAGAGAGAGAGAGAGAGACCGCACTGTAGTCACTTGGAGGGATAGAGAGAGAGAGACAGAGACCGCACCGTAGTCACTTGGAGGGATAGAGAGAGAGAGACAGAGACCGCACCGTAGTCACTTGGAGGGATAGAGAGAGAGAGAGAGAGAGACCGCACCGTAGTCACTTGGAGGGATAGAGAGAGAGAGAGAGAGAGACCGCACCGTAGTCACTTGGAGGGATAGAGAGAGAGAGAGAGACCGCACTGTAGTCACTTGGAGGGATAGAGATAGAGAGAGAGAGACCGCACCGTAGTCACTTGGAGGGATAGAGAGAGAGAGAGAGAGACCGCACTGTAGTCACTTGGAGGGATAGAGAGAGAGAGAGACCGCACTGTAGTAACTTGGAGGGATAGAGAGAGAGAGAGAGAGACCGCACCGTAGTCACTTGGAGGGACAGAGAGAGAGAGAGAGAGAGACCGCACCGTAGTCACTTGGAGGGATAGAGAGAGAGAGAGAGAGACCGCACCGTAGTCACTTGGAGGGACAGAGAGAGAGAGAGAGACCGCACCGTAGTCACTTGGAGGGATAGAGAGAGAGAGAGAGAGAGAGAGACCGCACCGTAGTCACTTGGAGGGATAGAGAGAGAGAGAGAGAGACCGCACCGTAGTCACTTGGAGGGACAGAGAGAGAGAGAGAGAGAGACCGCACCGTAGTCACTTGGAGGGACAGAGAGAGAGAGAGAGAGACCGCACCGTAGTCACTTGGAGGGATAGAGAGAGAGAGAGAGAGAGACCGCACCGTAGTCACTTGGAGGGACAGAGAGAGAGAGAGAGAGAGACCGCACCGTAGTCACTTGGAGGGAGAGAGAGAGTGAGAGAGAGAGACCGCACCGTAGTCACTTGGAGGGACAGAGAGAGAGAGAGAGAGAGACTGCACCGTAGTCACTTGGAGGGACAGAGAGAGAGAGAGAGACCGCACCGTAGTCACTTGGAGGGATAGAGAGAGAGAGAGAGAGAGACCGCACCGTAGTCACTTGGAGGGAGAGAGAGAGAGAGAGAGAGAGAGCGCACCGTAGTCACTTGGAGGGACACTCCCGAGGTTTCAAGGAACACTCACTATTTCTCTTTGTTAAGTATCACCTTTTTGCACTAATTGTGATGTGATTAATAAATCGGTTTTGCCTTTAACCGTAATACCAGTACCAGTGGTGATCTTGTTGTTGTCAGGAACCAGTCCTCAGATTGGATCAGATTATAATCCTGAAAATAGTGGTTTAAATCCTACAATTGGCGACCACGAAGGGACTATTTCTGACAACAGCTAAAACCTGGTGGGGGATAGTTACATAATATAAATTGATTATTTCTCCATTAAAATGCAGTGAGTGGGGGATAGTGACATAATATAAATTGATTATTTCTCCATTAAAATGCAGTGAGTGGGGGATAGTGACAAAATATAAATTGATTATTTCTCCAGGAAAATGCAGTGAGTGGAGTTTAGTTACATAATATAAATTGATTATTTCTCCAGTAAAATGCAGTGAGTGGAGTTTAGTTACATAATATAAATTGATTATTTCTCCAGTAAAATGCAGTGAGTGGGGGATAGTTACATAATATAAATTGATTATTTCTCCAGTAAAATGCAGAGTGGGCGATAGTTACACAATATAAATTGATTATTTTTCCAGTAAAATGCAGTGAGCGGAGTGCACACCCACCACGGGTGGTCTCATAAACTGAGGACAATCAGTTCTTTCCTTGGTTTGAGTTTTATGCAATCTGGGGATTTAGTTCAGTGGTCGAGCGCATGTTTTTGCATGTGTTGAGGTCCTGGGTTCAACTCCCAGCATCTTCCTAATTAATTTTCCACCAGAATTACCCACGGAAAGTTGAATGACGCTTTCTGAGCTCAGCGAGTTCCAACTTCTGAGGCTCCACAAGCATTAAATTGTCCCGGAGCGGGACTTCATCTCACGGTCCCCTCAACAGCTCAACTCAAAGCAGCCGCCGACTGAGGGGAATGTGAGACGGTGCAATATCGAGCGAGCAGTCCCAGCTCTTGTTCCTGTTTGACGCTCTGTCATTCTTCCATCTCACTTTATGATTCAGAGGTTGGATTTCAGTCTTGTCACTGACCATTAGCGATTGGGTTTTTTTTATTTCCGCAGATTTTTTTTGGAAAGTTCAAAGTAAAGAGGAGCAGAAACCCCGTGAACTGAAGCAGAGGTTGAACATTGTGAACACACGGGACCGCTGGGCATCTCGATATCCTGGAGAGACGGAGCAGAAAGCTCACGGCTTCACTTCTAAAGTGTCTGCTTGTTAATTTCTCAGGTATTTTTTGACCCGTGGGGATGTAGCTCAGTGGAAGAGCGCATGCTTTGCATGTATGAGGTCCCGGGTTCAATCCCCGGCATCTCCAAACAAGTTAAATTTCCAATTTTGGATTCAACTGTGAGAATATCATCTGAGACTCGCCTCACATTCACACACAAGGAGAGACAAGAGTTTCTTCACCTCGCGAAAAACCGAACGCTCCGCACAGAATATAATTCAATGGGAGAGCGCCCACGGTGTTTCAATGGCTCCCATCTCATGGTTGAACAGCTTGCCCAGTGATCGATTATTTCCAGTTTCACAGATTGGGGGGAAGCAGCGGACCGGCGTTCCGACCACAAAGAGGGAAGAATAGTCTGGATGTTGGGAGCTTCTTTTCCCACAGAGCACTGAGCATCTGGAATGCATTCCCGGCTCGTGTGGTGGGTGCTGACACTCTCTGGTGCGGTGGGTGCTGACCCTCTCTGGTGCGGTGGGTGCCGACTCCCTCTGGTGCGGTGGGTGCCGACCCTCTCTGGTGCGGTGAGTGCTGACTCTCTCTGGTGCGGTGGGTGCTGACTCTCTCTGGTGCGGTGGGTGCTGACTCTCTCCGGTGCGGTGAGTGCTGACTCTCTCTGGTGCGGTGAGTGCTGACTCTCTCTGGTGCGGTGGGTGCTGACTCTCTCTGGTGCGGTGGGTGCTGACCCTCTCTGGTGCGGTGGGTGCTGACTCTGACTCTCTCCGGTGCGGTGGGTGCTGACCCTCTCTGGTGCGGTGGGTGCTGACTCTGACTCTCTCTGGTGCGGTGGGTGCTGACTCTCTCTGGTGCGGTGGGTGCTGACCCTCTCTGGTGCGGTGGGTGCTGACTCTCTCTGGTGCGGTGGGTGCTGACCCTCTCCGGTGCGGTGGGTGCTGACTCTCTCTGGTGCGGTGGGTGCTGACTCTCTCTGGTGCGGTGGGTGCTGACTCTCTCTGGTGCGGTGGGCGCTGACTCTCTCTGGTGCGGTGGGCGCCGACTCTCTCTGGTGGGGTGGGCGCTGACTCTCTCTGGTGGGGTCGGTGCCGACCCTCTCTGGTGCGGTGGGCGCTGACCCTCTCTGGTGGGGTGGATGCTGACCCTCTCTGGTGCGGTGGGTGCTGACTCTCTCTGGTGCGGTGGGTGCTGACTCTTTCCGGTGCGGTGGGTGCTGACTCTCCGCCTTTTTTCTGTTTTTTTCTGGTTTGTAACCGCTCCCAGGAGATTCCATGTTCCCGGTGGGTGGGGCTGGTGGTGTGTTGGAAGTGTCCAGTCACGATGCTCCAGGCATGTGGGGCAGGATTGATGAACGAGCTGGTCTTTTCCTGCCCGTCATGTCCGTCTGTTACCCCAGATCGTCAAGGTGTTTTTAGTGAAGTGATCTTTAAACACAAAACCCTCACCTGTGCCCAGTCCTGCGTCCGTCTATAGTGAAATGAGACTCAATGCTGTCTGGGCCTCACCTTGTCCTCCTCCTTTTACATTATTATATTGTCCGCACACAGTGATATGTTTGGTTAAGATGAAAATACAAATTATCCGTTCTGGGCTCCTCCAGTCTCTCTGTGTTTCTCTCTCCTGCTAAACTGACTGACTGTCAGATAATAGTAACTGGTGTCGTCTCCATCCCGTTCTCAACACCCAGACACGACTAGTGACTGAATAAATTCAACACTCACAGACAGTCCAGTGTCAGACAGTTACAGACGGTTTCTCTCCACCTTTCCTTACAGGACTGGCGAATGATGAATGCCCCGTCAGACCGGTTGATATACAGTAAAAGGGACAGTGACCGTCTCACCAATAGCACCGGAGGTCTGTTCACAGACACAGAATCAGTCTTTCCCTTTCTATCAGTGTGTCTATATTACGCTCAGTAACAGTATCCCGCCTCCTTGTACAGCACTAGGGAGAGAGAAAGACAGACAGACAGAGAGAGACACACAGACAAACAGACACAGTATCAGTCTCACACTTCCCATCAGTGTGTCCGGTTCACACTCAGTAACAATATTCCACCTTCATGTACAGCGCTAGAGAGAGATAAAAACAGACAGGCACAGTATCAGAATTACACTTCCTATCAGTGTCTCTGTATCACTCTCAGTAACAGTCTCCCACCTTCATATGCTGTTCAAAAGAGTGAGAGAAACTGACCTGTAATGTCCCGTTTTCACCCAGGAACAAATTGGAAAATATTCCATTCCAATTTCTATTCCAAGGTGGAGTGACAGAAGATGCAGTCTCATCTCTCACTGATATTATTTCAGAGACAGACACATTATTAATCCCACTATCAGGGACAGTGTCACACATTTAACCCTGTCTTGCATGTTGTCCCCTCTGCAATCTTGCAGCTCAGGGCCGTTCTGTATTACTCTCAATGACCGAGAGTTTCACTCCGATTGAAATAAACTGGGACTGTTGCTGCCTGATATTAATCCTACACGGTCCCAGCAAATACACCGACTCCCACTTTCCTCCCCCGTTTCTCCAGGATTGGTTTGAGGAATCCTCCCTCCAGTTTCGGAGTCAAACGTGACTTTATCAGTAAGGGAGCCAAGAATGAACAGAACCCATTGGCTCATTCCACAGCCGCTCACTTTATCTCTGAAAGACTCTTTACCATCAAAAGAGCCCGAGAGAAACAGCAGGGATGGAAACCTCGAGTTTAATAGTTGGAGATTGTAAAGTCAGTCTGGATTCCAGCGTTAGGCACTGGTGGAATCCCATCTGTTTCCCATTCTGGTGCCTGTTCCTGCACTGCCTGTGGAGCCCATTCCCTCTGACCTTTCCCCCAGACCCACTTCCTTTGCTCAGACAGGCGGGAATGGAGAGATCACGGCCCCCGGGGGAAGGGAGCAAAGAGCAGCCTCGTTACAGCAGCTCATCGCTCCGGGACCGTGTCCGCAGATGGGCTCAGAGATCGGCATTGAGTCCGGGGGAAGGGCAGGGGGAGTCCGGGGGCTGTTTGTAAGAGGCGGAGTGGATCAGGAACTGGTCCCGGAACATGGAGTGAGAGGGGGGAAGGGAGAGGTCATTCTCGGGCTGTGTGTGGACAGGGTGTGTCCAGGGGAAGGGAGAGAGAATGGGAAGAACCTGCTATTAAAACCATTGCTGCTTTCACTCCCCAAACCAGGAGTGAATGGTCCTGGTTCAGTTCCAGTCTCACCCTGTTTATTGTTATTGGACAGTGAAGAGTGGAAACAGAGCCGGACAGTAAGGATGTGGGGAGTTATACAAAGAGCATCTATTGCAGGCAGCAGGTGAGAAGTGTGAAGGACACAATTTAAACAGCGGCTGTTTCGTTTCGGTTGAACGGTTAGTCCCATGGGAGAGGGGATTAGAAACCTGACCTGGACAAAGGTCCCTGCCCCATCGGGTAGTCCCATTCATGGATCAGTGCAGGGGTTGGGTTGTGTCTGGATGTCACTAAATTGTTGTAAAACAGCCCAACACACCTGGTGTGCAGAAGCTGAGTGCTGCAGTGGAGTCAGACACTGACACTGTTTGTATCACTGGTTTTCATTTGTGGATATTCAAAATGATCATTAGAGATATTAAACTGATCACTTTTCCATTTTCAACCTCACCGTTTCTTGAGTTACAAGAGATAATTTTCTTTCCACAGGCGAATCCTTGAATGATCCAGAATGAATGTGATGTTTCCTCCACCCGAGGCACAAGGAGGAGTGCAGCCAGCTCCTTCTCACACACAGGAGGTACATTATCACCCACCGAGCACAGAGACACAGACAGGTCATCAGTTCCACAGTCTCAGACAGTAGAAGTACTCAGTCCCACACTGATCCCAAGTTCCAGAGACACACTTTCAATCCAACATTCAAACAGAGTGGGTGAGGCAGACACTGTTCCATTTGCCCCGAACTCAGTCCCGCTGACAGGTAGATACAAAAATCCCAGTCCAAAATCACACTCTCAGATTGAAAGGCACTGTGTCAATCTCACAATCGGGCAACATAGCTACGAATTCAATACCAGAGAGAAATCACACATGGTATCCGATTGAAAGGGACAGAATGAATCCCAATAATGTACCCGAGATTCCAATTGAATACTATCCCAGAACTCTCTCACACATGACTTTAATACATGCAATATCCATTCGAAAAGTGAACCATTTGCTACAAATTGCAGACAAATCCAAACCTCACGTACAGTATCGATTGAGAAATACTGAAAGATAGCAAACCTGAGAAGCAAATCAGATACCTGTTCAGAATGCACTCGTAGAATGAAATTTAAAGATAGAGTATCAATTCTATTAGTGCAGACTGAGATACACATTATATACCAGTCCAAAAATCTCATACAATATTAGACTGAAGGATACAGTATCAATTCCATTTCTACAGACTGATCTACACATTACAAACCAATTCAAAAATGTCACCTTATCAGTTTGAAAGATTCATTATCATCCACAATATTACTCACAGAGATGCAGATTTAATAGTAGTCCAAAAAGCACACAAATTATCTGATTAAAACCTCCAACATTAAATCCTAAAGTTCGTCCATATTTACAAATTAAATAAGGAGTAAAACTCTTCAAACATTAAGATATTAAAGCTGAAGTATTGAACGCAATAATGTAATCTGAGAGAATAATTACGTACAGATACAGAATGAAACTCACATTCAGATACAGTACCAGAGACACACAGACACAGAATGAATCCAACACTCACAGATACAGAAGGAATCCCAAACTCACATACAGTACTAGAGACTGACAGACACAGAGTTAATCCCACACTCTCATCAAGTACCAGGGACTGATAGGTACAGTATGAATCCCACACTAACATGCAGTATGAGTAACTGCATATTTAGGATGAATTCAACTCCCACATACAGTACTGGGGACTGTATATAAAGAATGAGTCCCACACTCACATGGAGAAACAGAGACTGACAGATACCGAAAGAATCCCACACTAACACACAGTATGAGAGACTGCATATAAAGAATGAATCACAAACTCTCACACACACTGCTGACAAGATAGAGAATCAATCCCAAGTTCACACACAGTATCAGAGACTGACAGATACAGAATGAATCCCACACTCGCACACAGTACCAGAGACTGAGAGATACAGAATGAATCCCACACTCTCACACAGTACCAGAGACTGACAGATACAGAATGAATCCCACACTCACACACAGTACCAGAGACTGACAGATACAGAATGAATCCCACACTCACACACTGTACCAGAGACTGAGAGATACAGAATGAATCCCACACTCTCACACAGTACCAGAGACTGACAGATACAGAATGAATCCCACACTCACACACAGTACCAGAGACTGAGAGATACAGAATGAATCCCACACTCTCACACAGTACCAGAGACTGACAGATACAGAATGAATCCCACACTCACACACAGTACCAGAGACTGACAGATACAGAATGAATCCCACACTCTCACACAGTACCAGAGACTGACAGATACAGAATGAATCCCACACTCTCACACAGTACCAGAGACTGACAGATACAGAATGAATCCCACTCTCACACAGTACCAGAGACTGAGAGATACAGAATGAATCCCACACTCTCACACAGTACCAGAGACTGAGAAATACATAATGAATCACACACTAACATACAGTACCAGAGACTGAGAGATACAGAATGAATCCCACACTCTCACACAGTACCAGAGACTGACAGATACGGAATGAATCCCACTAAACTATCATAGAATCAGCACAGACCAGGGATCAGGGCATTTACCCAGTAAACTATCAGAGAATCAGCACAGACCAGGGATCAGGGCCTTTACCCAGTAAACTATCAGAGAATCAGCACAGACCAGGGATCAGGGCCTTTACCCAGTAAACTATCAGAGAATCAGCACAGACCAGGGATCAGGGCCTTTACCCAGTAAACTATCAGAGAATCAGCACAGACCAGGGATCAGGGCCTTTACCCAGTAAACTATCAGAGAATCAGCACAGACCAGGGATCAGGGCCTTTACCCAGTAAACTATTAGAGAATCAGCACAGACCAGGGATCAGGGCCTTTACCCAGTAAACTATTAGAGAATCAGCACAGACCAGGGATCAGGGCCTTTACCCAGTAAACTATCAGAGAATCAGCACAGACCAGGGATCAGGGCCTTTACCCAGTAAACTATCAGAGAATCAGCACAGACCAGGGATCAGGGCCTTTACCCAGTAAACTATTAGAGAATCAGCACAGACCAGGGATCAGGGCCTTTACCCAGTAAACTATTAGAGAATCAGCACAGACCAGGGATCAGGGCCTTTACCCAGTAAACTATCAGAGAATCAGCACAGACCAGGGATCAGGGCCTTTACCCAGTAAACTATCAGAGAATCAGTGTCCCAAGGTGTCCCGTGCGCAATCCTGTCGGAGAAAATTCAGTGCTCCCACCGCCGAGTGGTTCCATTCCCAATCAGGGAATTAACTTTAACAAGAGTTATGAACTTAATAAATAATTACATGAAGCTAATTAAACCCTGTTCGTAGTTGAATGACTGTTTTAATCACCATTAATCAACCAATAACTTTCTATTTCAGACTGAAGGAGATGCTGACGTGGTTACCGAGAGTCAGTCAAAACTTTAATAAGATTTTTGTGCTTTGCATGTGATGAAATTTCATCATTTTACAGACTGCATCTTAAGAGTGGGATTGAAAGCTCAGTGTAGCCGTTGTTAAATTTAACATTAACAGGCAATTGTCGCCGTTTATCACAGGAACGCCCGAACCGGTTCTCCGATGAAGATGAAAGTAACGCAACGGGGAACATCTGATCCAACACGAAAGGCATCGGGCTGTGATAAAAATCCCCACCGTTTTGCTTTTCCAAAATAAAGGGTGTGACATTTATCCTCTGAAAATAGAAACAGTCTGGTCTCACTCACTGCAGAAATCTCTCTGTCACAGCGAACCAGCTCTCCTACTGCGAGTGTGACCTCCCTTCGGGCCTTTCGGGGGCTTGTCTCAAGATGAATTGTGATTTCCCTGAAGCCAATGTTCCATTCCTTTATATGATTCATGTGCCTGATTTCCGACTGCAGGGTAAATGGTGGAATATCAGCCCTGCTCAGCCGGCAATGATCACGGTACATTTTCTTGCAGACAAAACACACATTGAAACCCTGGAACTTTGAGGCGATGAATCCTGAGGAAAAATATAATAAGGACTCGAATCATCAAACTTTTGCACCACCGAGACAAGCGGAAAAGCCCTACGCTAAATGTGTAATTCCATGAGCTAAACGTTGAGACTGCAGGAGCCCATATAACAGCTGTCTACTATCAGTTCACTTTTGCAAAATGAATGGTTGAAACTTGCAGGAGTGAAAATCCAACGAGCCGGTCTTCACTCTTAAACCAGCAACTGTGAAGTTAAGAGAAACGTGCCGGAGAAATACTCGATTTCAGCGCGGTGACACTGGGCCAGAGTAAAGCTCAGTTAATATGATCGCCGAGTGGTGAGAGGGTGGATTTGGAATTCCTGAGCAACCGCACTGCGCATTTTCCAGATCTGCTTGGAGCACCAATCCCTTCAATTCATCACTTACAGGGACAATTCGATTCCCGGTTTCTTTTCCCTGAGCTTGGTGAGATCTTAAAAATTGAAAGCGACTAATATCAGAGCGAACCTCGTCACCGACATGCTCACAGATACAGAGCGGCCACAATCTGCTTCAGTGAGATGAAAGCCCAGAGCGGTTTCAAGGTCGAATGCAACTGGAAGCAAAGCTCGTTCAATGAAAGTGCAGGTCATTGAGGTGCCTTTAAAGTCCTGATTGTTTGAACTGAACTTCTTCCGAGACCGCGTGAGATTCAGGTGGAGTGATTTGGGGACTTCTTTTCTCTCTTTGCAAAAGTCTGAACCGCAGTTCAAGGATCAAAAGTCTAGTTCCAAATTAGGGCTTCTCCAGGGTATGAACCTCGAATCGAGAATTATACCCCGACCTTAACGAGCCCAGAAACAAGAACGTATCACGGACACATTCCATGAGAGGGCTGACTGTATCATGAAAAGGCATTTTTGAAGAGACCTCCTGATCAGTTCCGTGTTGGATCCTGAACAAAACACAGCACTGTGTGCTTCTCAAATTCACGAAACACCATGAATTAAACAAAGGCACCGCTGGGAGTTGAACCCAGAATCTCCTGTTTACGAGACAGGTGCTTTAACCAACGAAGCCATGGAGCCAATTCATGGGAGCGTTTCCCACCTCCTCTCATTAATATCTATCAGCTACACGTCACATTCTGTTGGGGGTTCAGACTGTTTGATCTTTGTCTATTTCGCTTGCCCGTTTCCCTGTGAATCCCGATAGTGACTGCGTTTCAAGCTGTGTTTATCTTTCTGTGTCCATCAGTGCTTTGATACACGAATGAATATTTGTGCTTCTGTTTGTTACTTTAAATAAATTCGGGATGGACAATTCTCGCTCTGACACTGAAGAACTAATTGAGCAAATTTCACAGTGAAGTGTTGTTTATTTTGGTGCTGAAACTAAAAAAATCGTAAAAGGTGCAAAGAGGGAAAACGAGAAAAACTTGTGAGTGAAATTAAGGACAACTTTCAAGGTTTTCACACGTACATTAAGAGAAAGAAGGGTGACAAAGAGTAATGTGGGCCCTTAAAGACAGATGGAGGTGATATTGTAATTGAAAATCAGGAAATGGCAGAGTTGCTGATACTCACAGAAAAGCATGAGGACAATATACCAGAGACACGAGGAAAACTGAAAATAAATCAAGGGGATTCAGTGTAAGTAAAATAATGGTATTGGAGAAAACAATTAGACTAAAGATAAACAAATCTCCAGGACCTGATGTTTACCATCCCAGGGGACTAAGGGGAATAGGTGAGGAAATTGTACATGCTTTAGTCATGATCGTTCAAAACTCTCTTGATTCAGGAATTGTTCCATGGATTGAAAAAATTGCCAATATCATTCCGTTTTATATGAAGGGTAGGAGAGATAAAACAGGAAATTATAGACCTATTAGTCTGACGTCTGTTGTGGGGAAGTTACCAGAATCTGTTATTAGGGAAAATGACTGAGCACTTGGATAAACATGAATTGATCAGAGAGAGTCAGCATGGATTTGTAAAGTGTAAGTCAAGTCTAACGAAACTAGTTGAACTTTTTGAAGATGTAACTAACGTGGTAAATGATGGAGTGTCTATGGGTGTTATGTGTACATTGACTTCCAGAGGCATTCGTTAAGGTTTAGCATCAGAGACTGTGAACAGAAATGAGAGCACGTGGAATTTATAGCAACCCATTGACATGGGGAGGGAGTTGGTTTCGAGGTCGGAGACAGAGAGTAGGGTTAATGGGTATGTACTCAAATTGACAGGATTTGATTAGTGGTGTCCCCCAGGGATCTGTATAAATGAGGCAGATAAAGGAATAGAGAGCGGTATATCCAGGTTTGTTGACGACACCAAGTTAGGAGGTGCAGTGAGCAGTGTAGATGGGAGCATAAAGTTATAAAGGGAAATTGATAGATTCAGTGAGTTGGTAAAACTGTGTCAGATGGAGCTTACATAGAATTACATAGAATGTACATCACAGAAACAGGCAATTCGGCCCAACTAGACTATACCGGTGTTTATGCTGCAGACGAGCCTCCTCCAACCCCTCTTCATCTAACCCTATGAGCAAACCTGAATATTCCTTTCTCCTCCATGTGTTTATCCAGCTTCACCGTAAATGCATCCATGCGATTCGCATTAACTACTCCTTGTGGTGGCGAGCTGCACATTCTAACGCCTCTCTGGATAAATATGTTTCTCTTGAATGCCAGATTGGATTGATTGATGACTATTATATTCATGGCCCTAAGTTCTGACGTCCCCACTCCCAAAAGTACAAACACCTTATCTACATCTGACCTATCAAACCCTTGCATAATCTTAAAGTCCCATATCAGGACTTCTATTTTCGATACAAAAGAGCCCCAGACTGTTCAAAGTTTCAATCTGGGGAAGTGTGAGACCATCCACTTTGGCCCGAAGCAAGATAAATCAGAGTATTTTCAAAATGGTGAGAAGCCAGGAACTGTGGGTGAGCAGAGATACTTCGGGAAATCAGGAAGAGTTGGCAGACAGGTGCAAAAAATAATGAAAATGGCTAATGGAATATCGGCCTTTATCTCAAGGGAACTGGAATTCAAAAGGATGGAAGTTATGTTAGAATTCTATAAACTCTGCTAAGGCCACATTTAGAGTACGGCATTCAGTCCTGGGCACCAGACCTCAGGAAGGATATATTGGCCTTGCAGGAGGTGCAGCGCAGAAAGACCAGAATGATACCGGGGCTAAAATGTTTAAATTATGAGGACAGGTTGCGTGGACAAGGTTTGTATTTCCTCGTGTATAGAGGATTAAGTGGTGATGTAATTCAGGTGTTGAAGGTGATTCAATGATCCAATGGTGGGTGTGTGAGTTGGTGCTGAATCGGTCCCCTTCAGTGAAGAGAGGGTCAGCGGGCGCCTGACAGACACGGCTCGGAACGGGACTCGCTTCTCTCCGGCGGCAGCGGCTGGTTTAGAGAGATCTCTCTGTCTGCTGCTGTTACTCCACCTCCCGCACTCTGGGAGAACCGCGGAGGTCGGTCCTCATTTTTCTCTTATGGATCCGGCTCCATCCGTTTACTGTTGACGGGAGTGCGTCTGATACCAAGTCAGTCAGAAGCGGGTGCAAATCACAACATCGGCACAGGCCCAAGGACTGGGGACTGGTTTGATATTGGGTCCTTTTTAAGGGACCGGCTGTAGAATGTTTGTGTAATAATAATGATCAGAATTAACTTTGATACAATGAAGTTTTTTGCAGTTATTTCCCATTTCCACCCTCACCAGTTTTATACAGTAACAGGTAACAATGTTTGAGGGATGTGATGTCCAGTGTTGGTGGAATCAGTGTAATTTAACTTGATACATTGAAGAATCTCTTGTCTATCCCAGGCTCTTACCTTAGGATTAGACCCTCACCTAGTTTAAAATTGGTCACTCACTGATATAAATAAACCAGTAACAATCCCGAAACCTCAGCGGGTATTTTTGTTCCGATACTTAATGACGGTCCCAATTTCCACTGAAATTCTCAATCAGCAAATCCCAGAGGCTGTTTCGGGTTTGACAAACTGTGAAACAGATTGTTTCAAAAGCCGGAAAGAGGGAAAAACTGGTGGTTGATATGAAGTGTTATACATTATCTCTTTCTGTTTCAGATTTACAATTTCTCTTTGTGTGTTACTGACAGGAGAGGCTATAACGGAGCCCAGTGACTGGGTAACGAGCTGCACTGAGTCATTGGCCTGTGTTACAGACCGGCTCGTTGGACCTGCTCATTTCGTGAACTCACTGGTGTCTCAGCACGTGTGATGACTGAGTGAATCCCTTCCCACACACGGAGCAGGTGAACAGTCTCTCAACCAATGGGCATGCGTTGATGTGTCAGCAGTTCATTTCTACTTTTAAGCTCTTCTCACAGTCACTGCATGAAAAGGTCACTCAATAGTGTCAACAAGTTAATGTTTCAGAAGGTGGGATGATCGAGTGAATCTCTTCCCACACACGGAGCAGGTGAACAGTCTCTCCCCAGTGTGAGTGCGTCGATGTCTCAGCAGTTCGTTTCTGATTTTAAATCTCTTCCCACAGTCAGAACATTGAAAGGTCACTCAGTGTGAACTCGGTGGTGTTTCAGCAGGGTGGATGACTGAGTGAATCCCTTCCCACACACGGAGCAGGTGAACGGCCTCTCCCCAGTGTGAATGCGTTGGTGTTTCAGCAGTTCAATTTTGCTTTTAAAGCTCTTCTCACAGTCAGAACATTTAAAAGGTCTCTCATCGGTGTGAACTCGCTGGTGTGTCAGCAGGTTGGATGACTGAGTAAATCCCTTCCCACACATGGAGCAGGAGAACGGCCTCTCCCCATTGTGAACTCGCTGGTGTGTCAGCAAGGTGGATGAATGAGCGAATCCCTTCCCACACACTGAGCAAGTGAACGGCCTCTTCCCAGTGTGAACTCGCTGGTGTGACAGAAAGTGTGATGACCGAGTGAATCCCTTCCCACACACGGAGCAGGTGAACGGCCTCTCCCCAGTGTGAGTGCGTTGGTGTTTCAGCAGTTCAATTTTGCTTTTAAAGCTCTTCTCACAGTCAGAACATTTAAAAGGTCTCTCATCAGTGTGAACTCGCTGGTGTGTCAGCAGGTTGGATGACTGAGCGAATCCCTTCCCACACACGGAGCAGGTGAATGGCCTCTCCCCAGTGTGGGTACGTTGGTGTTCCAGCAGATTCCTTTTGCAGTTTAACCTCTTTTCACAGTCAGAACATTTAAAAGGTCTCTCCCCAGTGTGAACTCGCTGGTGTGTCAGGAGGCCGGATGACTGAGCGAATCCCTTCCCACACACGGAGCAGGTGAACGGCCTCTCCCCAGTGTGACGGCGTCGATGAGTTTCCAGCTCTGAAGGGTAATTGAATCCCTTCCCACAGTCCCCACATTTCCACGGTTTCTCCGTGGTCCGGGTGTCCTTGTGTCTCTCCATGTTGGACGATCAGTTGAAGCCTCGTCCACACACAGAACACGTGTACGGTTTCTCCCCGCTGTGAACGGTGTGATGTTTTTTCTGGCTGTGTAACTGGTTAAAGCTCTTTCCACAGTCAGTGCACTGGAACACTCTCACTCGGGTGTGTGTGTCTCGGTGCTTTCCCACTCACACTGATGTTTGAAATCTTCTCCCACAGATAGAACAGACAAACATTTCTCCTTCCACATTCAAAGGCCGATGATATTCAGGTCCTGATGAATCGAGAGACTCTGTCAGATCTTGACGTGATCTTTGGTTTGAGTTTCCCTCTGTAAATCCTCCCCTGTAAAAGGAGTTTATAAAAGTTATCACTGTAAGTACAGGATAGAAATTCAGATCAGATAGCTCTACTTTCCATGGAACATTATTTCCTCTCTCATTCCTCAAAGCTGAAAATCCCCATCCCACACACTCTCCCTCCTCCCTGTGCTGAAATCCAAACCCATCGCATCATCTTTCAGTGGCCCGAAACCATGAGTGAAAGGGTGAGAGAGAGAGAGTGAGTGTGAGAGAGGGAGTGTGAGAATGAGTGTGAGAGAGTGAATGTGAGTACAGCAGTGCGCTCGGTGTGGAGAATGAAGTGGGGCAGGTGGAGCATGTTTCAGTGGGGCAGCAGTGATCATAATCTCATTAGGTTTAGAACAGTTATGGAAAAGGACAGGGGACAGTCAAATGTGAAAATTCTTAACTGGAGGAGGGCGAATTCCAGTGAGTTAAAAAGGGATCTTGTCCGTGTGGATTGGAATCAAAAATTGGCAGGCAGAACAGTAATTGAACAATGGGAGGCCTTCAAGGAGGAGTGGGTTTGGGAACAGAGTAGACAGATTCCCATGAGGAGGAAAGGAACAGCATCCAAAGCTCGAGCTCCCTGGATGACTGAAGATATGGAGATCACCATTTCTCCTTCATTTACAGACGCTCCCTGACCGATCACCATTTCTCCTGCATTTACAGACGCTCCCTGACCGATCACCATTTCTCCTGCATTTACAGACGCTCCCTGACCGATCACCATTTCTCCTTCATTTACAGACGCTCCCTGACCGATCACCATTTCTCCTTCATTTACAGACGCTCCCTGACCGATCACCATTTCTCCTTCATTTACAGACGCTCCCTGATTCGATGAGTCACGAGGTTTGACTCTGACACTGCGCATGCTCGGAGGCCGCGGGCCGTGTGTTGAGTTTCGGGTCTGATCGAAACCGGAGCCCCCGGAGTGTAGAGAGAGAGAGGAGAATGTTCACTGTTTGATATTCGGGCCCGGGGCCGCACTCGGGGTTTGTGAAGCCCCCGCCCCCTCCCCCGGGGTTTATTAACCCGCTCCCCCCGCCCATCTCTCACCTGTTGCCGACACGATCTCGGCCTCACTCCCCGCCCGCCGCGCATGCTCAGCTCACACTGCCCGGGTGATTGACGGGAGCTCCGGACCAATAGGAAGAGCGGAGAGGGGCTGGAGGACCGAGCGGGCGGTTGGTCCTCCAACCAATGGGAGTGGGTGAGGGGCGGGACTTGAGGCACCGAGTGGGCGGGGCTGAGCCCGGATCTCCCTCATTGGCTGAAACTCTGCATCAATTTTAAACCTGATTGATGTCAAACTCGAGGGAAAAAACTGGACTTTAATAAAGGACAAAGAGGAGGGAATATTGGAGGGAATAACACAGTGTAGGGATAAAATGGATTAATTCAGGACAGACAGCAGGGAATATTGGAGGGAATAACACAGTGTAGGGATAAAATGGATTAATTCAGGACAGACAGCAGGGAATATTGGAGGGAATAACACAGTGTGGGGATAAAATGGATTAATTCAGGACAGACAGCAGGGAATATTGGAGGGAATAACACAGTGTAGGGATAAAATGGATTAATTCAGGACAGACAGCAGGGAATATTGGAGGGAATAACACAGTGTAGGGATAAAATGGATTAATTCAGGACAGACAGCAGGGAATATTGGAGGGAATAACACAGTGTAGGGATAAAATGGATTAATTCAGGACAGACAGCAGGGAATATTGGAGGGAATAACACAGTGTAGGGATAAAATGGATTAATTCAGGACAGACAGCAGGGAATATTGGAGGGAATAACACAGTGTAGGGATAAAATGGATTAATTCAGGACAGACAGCAGGGAATATTGGAGGGAATAACACAGTGTAGGGATAAAATGGATTAATTCAGGACAGACAGCAGGGATTATTGGAGGGAATAACACAGTGTAGGGATAAAATGGATTAATTCAGGACAGACAGCAGGGATTATTGGAGGGAATAACACAGTGTAGGGATAAAATGGATTAATTCAGGACAGACAGCAGGGAATATTGGAGGGAATAACACAGTGTAGGGATAAAATGGATTAATTCAGGACAGACAGCAGGGATTATTGGAGGAAATAACACAGAAACAAGAGTGTTGTCAGTGAGTCCATCGCCCATGGACTTCCTAAACTTCACTGTGTGTTTGGGTACAGAGAGATCAAGGGGCAGCAAATCTTTTGATGTGCTGCAGGAAGCAAAAGTTCTTGATTTTGCTATGCAGCAAAGATGGAAAGATGAGGTGAGAGATGGAAAAAAAGCTTCGTAATCCTTGATGCCTTCTCTGAAGATTGAATTCAGGACCTTCAGATTATGACACTGATGCACTGCTTGCTGCACTGAGAAGGCACTTACCAGGTATGGAGCCAGGCAGCACCACCAAGTCGGACAGCTTGCAAGGTATTGAAGGCCATAAAATTTTGCACAAAAAAATCCAAGCCAGGTAGGAATCGAACCTAATGCGTTATCCATTGCACCACTCGCCCAGATTATAACGAATTAGTAGCAGTGGGAGGCAGTGGGCATGGCGGAGGTACTAAATAAATACATTGCATCCATCTTTCCCAAGGAAGAAGACGCTGCCAGAGTGTCAGTAAAGGAAGATGTTGTAGCGATACTGGATTGGCTCAAAATTCATAAACAGGAGGTACTGGAAAGGCTGGCTGTACTTAAAGTAGATCCGTCATCTGGTCCGGATGGGATGCATCCTCGGTTGCTGAGGGAAGTAACGGTGGAAATTGCAGAGGTACTGGCAAAAAACCTCCAAACATCCTTAGATATGGGGGTGATGCCAGAGGACTGGAGAATTGCAAATGTTACACCCCTGTTCAAGAAAGGGTGAAAGAAAAAATCCAGCAACTACTGACTGGTCAGTTTAACCTCGGTAGTGGAGAAAGTTCGAGCAACGATAATCCGGGACAGAATTAGCAGTCAATTGGACAAGGATTAGGGAAAGCCAGCACGGATTTGTTAAAGGCAAATCGTGTTTAATTAAATTGATACAGTTTTTTGATGAGGCAACAGAGAGTAGATGAGGGCAATGCAGTTAATGTGGTGTGTATGGACTTCGAAAAGGCGTCAGATAAAGTGCCGCAGAATGGGTTTGTCATCAAAATTGAAGCCCATGGAATAAAAGGGGCAGTAGCAGCATGGATACAGAATTGGCTAAATAACAGGAAACAGAGTGTAGTGGTGAACGGTTGTTTTTCGGAATGGAGGGAGGTGTCCAGTGGTGTTCCCCAGGGGTCGGTGCTGGGACCACTGCTTTCCTTGATATACATTAATGACTTGGACTTGGGGATACAGGGCACAATTTCCAAATTCTTGCTGCCAAAATGCTCCACTTCACTGTCATCTGCATTAAAATTCATCGGCCAATTATACACCCATTTTGCAAGTTTATTGATGTATTTTGTATTTGGTCGCAATCTTCATCAATATTATCCAAACTCCACCCCACCCCGCCAATCTGGTGTCATCTGTAAATTTTGAAATTGTACTTCCGATTCCCGAGTCCAATTCGTTGATGTGAATTGTGAACAGTGGTCCCAGAACCAATCCTTGTGGAGCCCCACTTTCCACCTTATACAGTGTGAGTCGCTACAATTAACCCCACTCTCTGTTTTAGAGCAGTGGTCAAGAGAAACTTCTTTACATCGGGAGTAGGCAGTCTGTGGAATTCACTTCCACGGTTAGTGTTTGGGGCACACAGTTCTGTAATGACAAGTGGTCCTCATGTTTTTATCCAAGACAGGCCTCAGCCCAGTCATTTACTCTAAATGTTGGTGCAATAGTTCAAGCTCAGAGGTGCCAGGTATCGGGAGCAGCAGTAGCTGTAAATAAAATCTAAATGTAAGTAAATACCAATACAGTTCATCTTCATCTATTTCTAGTTTAATAACTTTTGCTGAATGTGGCCCAGGCCAAGTGCCAGGATATCGGGTCAGGTTCACCATAGGAAATGAGTTTGACATCCCTGAGATAGACAATGTGAACCGGATTACCCTCATCCACTAACCCAGCAACTTCTTCAAAAAACTCAAGCAAGTTTGTCAGACACCATTTTCTTTCCCAGAAGCCGTGTTGAGTATCTCTAATGGCTCCTTCTCTTTCCCCGTGATCATAAACAGCATCTCTTAGGATCCCTTCAAGCATCTTCCCTCTGATCGAGGTCACACTGATGTGCCTGTCATTCCCTGGCTCTGATTTGTCCCCTTTAATGAAAATGGGAACTACGTGAGCTCCCTTCCAATCTCAGGGGACAATCCCTGACTCTATTGAGCTGTTGAAGATACAGGCAAGGGGCTCACAGAGCACCCGTCCCATCTCTTTAAACACCCGGGGGTGGATATCATCTGGACCTGGAGCACAATGCATTTTGAGAGTTCATATTTTATCCAAAGTGACATCCCATTCTATTTTAATATTTATGATGTTATTGTTGACAGCACATCCCACAGCTGGAATCTGAGCATCATCCACAGGAGTGTAGACTGATGAGAAATAGTCATTCAACAGCTCTGCCATAGCCCGGGAATCTGTCCTGAACTGTCTTTCAGTGGCCCTAAAGCATCTTTAATGGTCTTCTGACTCCTGACGTAGCTGGAAAGACATTTGCTATTATTCTCAGAATTGGGCACCATCTTCTTTCCCAAAGATGTCTGAGCTTCTCTAATGGCTGCTTTTGTCTCCCTCGATTGTGGGTGATATTTGACCCAATTCTCCTGTAAACTGAATTCATCCTGATCCGATCTGGGTTAAATGTAAGACAGTTCGGGGAGTCAGGAATCATTCACCGCTAGACCCACACTGAGAGGTAAAACCCCAGACGGTTCCTTAGTAAGGATGCCTCTGGTACCTCAGCATATCTTTGTCAGCTATCTTACAGTCCACTCCTGGAGGCCCCACTCCCTGAGCCTGCAACCTTCAGCAGGGTCAGTGGTGGAGTTCCGCAGTGGGAGTGATCCCAGAGTAACTGTCGGGATCGCCCCCACTCTGTGGATGGTCCGGATCGTGTATTTTTAGTGATCCTGGTGTCTAACACGCACACATCAATAAAACCGGGAATTCTGGAAACACACTGCAGGTCCTTCTTTATCTGGAGATCGAATGACTGTTGTATAATTGTACCAGCAGTTAACAGGCTCCTGGGAACTCCTCCCTCTGCTATTTTGATTCAGACTTTAACCCATTTATTTTAAATGGGTTTATTTTAAATGAATTAACGCCTGCCTTAAATGGTAGACTCAGGACTGTCACACAAACAGGTTAAATCTTCATAGAATAATTACCACAGTCATTTTTAGACTGGACGCCGCACGGTGACTTTGCTGTCAGTGAAGAGAGACGAGAAAGACCAAAGTGCCGTTTGCCCCTCTCAGTGTGGCCCTGAAGGACTGTGTCCAGGCTGAAGTTCTGTTCCCACCGGACGATCCTCCCCCCAGATTGTCCTTTCTGAGCTCCAGTCAGGTGATGCTAAACACTCAGGTGGGAAAGACCAAAATCGACAACAAGGTGTTTGAAACAAAGCTGATTTATTGAACAGATATCCAGAATATTAAACTCCAGCCCAGTTATAGGGGTTATTAACATCAGGAGAAACAAACCCCAACTGTCAGAATGAACATGGTTCAGTCCTGGATGGGATTAACAGCAGAATCCAACCCCTGCAGTCATATGTGAACTCGCTGCAGTCTCAGCACGTGTGATGACTGAGTGAATCCCTTCCCACACACGGAGCAGGTGAACAGTCTCTCCCCAATGGGCATGAGTTGATGTGTCAGCAGTTCATTTCTGCTTTTAAAGCTCTTCTCACAGTCACTGAGTTAAAAGGTCACTCAATAGTGTCAACAAGTGGATGTTTCAGAAGGTGGGATGAATTAGTGAATCTCTTCCCACACACGGAGCAGGTGAACAGTCTCTGCCCAGTGTGAGTGCGTCGATGTCTCAGCAAATCATTTCTGATTTTAAATCTTTTCTCTCAGTCAGAACATTTAAAGGTCTCTTATCAGTGTGAACTCGCTGGTGTGACAGAAGGAGGGATGACCGAGTGAATCTCTTCTTTCACACAGAGCAGGAGAACGGCCTCTCCCTAGTGTGAACTCGCTGGTGAGTGCGTTGGTGTTTCAGCAGATTAAATTTGCTTTTAAACCTCTTCTCACAGTCAGAACATTTAAAAGGTCTCTCCCCAGTGTGAACTCGCTGGTGTGTCAGCAGGGTGGATGACTGAGTGAATCCTTTCCCACACACGGAGCAGGTGAACGGCTTCTCCCCAGTGTGAGTGCGTTGGTGTTTCAGCAGATTAAATTTGCTTTTAAACCTCTTCTCACAGTCAGAACATTTAAAAGGTCTCTCCCCAGTGTGAACCCGCTGGTGTGTCAGCAGGGCGGATGACTGAGTGAATCCTTTCCCACACACGGAGCAGGTGAACGGCCTCTCCCCAGTGTGGGTGCGTTGGTGTCTCATCAGATCAATTTTGCTTTTAAACCTCTTCTCACAGTCAGAACATTTAAAAGGTCTCTCCCCAGTGTGAACTCGCTGGTGTTTCAGCAGGTCGGATGACTGAGTGAATCCCTTCCCACACACGGAGCAGGTGAACGGCCTCTCCCCAGTGTGACGGCGTCGATGAGTTTCCAGCTCTGAAGGGTAATTGAATCCCTTCCCACAGTCCCCACATTTCCACGGTTTCTCCATGGTCCGGGTGTCCTTGTGTTTCTCCAGGTTGGACGATCAGTTGAAGCCTCGTCCACACACAGAACATGTGTACGGTTTCTCCCCACTGTGAATGGTGCGGTGTTTTTTCTGGCTGTGTAACTGGTTAAAGCTCTTTCCACAGTCAGTGCACTGGAACACTCTCACTCGGGTGTGTGTGTGTCTCGGTGCTTTTCCACTCACACTGATGTTTGAAATCTTCTCCCACGGATAGAACAGACAAACATTTCTCCTTCCACATTCAAAGGCCGATGATATTCAGGTCCTGATGAATCGAGTGACTCTGTCAGATCTTGACGTGATCTTTGATTTGAGTTTCCCTCTGCAAATCCTCCCCTGTAAAAGGAGTTTATAAAAGTTATCAATGTAAGTACAGGATAGAAATTCAGATCAGATAACTCTACTTTCTATGGAACATTATTTCCTCTCTCATTCCTCAAAGCTGTAAATCCCCGTCCCACACACTCTCCCTCCTCCCTATGCTGAAATCCAAACCCATCGCATCATCTTTCAGTGGCCCTAAACCATAAGTGAAAGGGTGTGAGAGTGAGTGAGTGTGAGAGAGTGAGAGAGTGAGTGAGTGTGAGAGAGTGAGTGTGAGAGAGTGAATGTGAGAGAGTGAATGTGAGAGAGTGAATGTGAGAGAGTGAATGTGAGAGAGTGAATGTGAGTACAGCAGTGGGCTCAGTGTGGAGAATGAAGTGGAGCAGGTGGGGCATGTTTCAGTGGGGCAGCAGTGATCATAATCTCATTAGGTTTAGAACAGTTATGGAAAAGGACAGGGGACAGTCAAATGTGAAAATTCTTAACTGGAGGAGGGCTAATTCCGGTGAGTTAAAAACGGATCTTGTCCAGGTGGATTGGAATCAAAAATTGGCAGGCAGAACAGTCATTGAACAATGGGAGGCCTTCAAGGAGGAGTTGGTTTGGGTACAGAGTAGACAGATTCCCACGAGGAGGAAAGGAACGGCATCCAAAGCTGGAGCTCCCTGGATGACTGAAGATATGGAGATCACCATTTCTCCTTCATTTACAGACGCTCCCTGACCGATCACCATTTCTCCTTCATTTGCAGACGCTCCCTGACCGATCACCATTTCTCCTTCATTTACAGACGCTCCCTGACCGATCACCATTTCTCCTTCATTTACAGACGCTCCCTGACCGATCACCATTTCTCCTTAATTTATAGACGCTCCCTGACCGATCACCATTTCTCCTTCATTTTCAGACGCTCCCTGACCGATCTCCATTTCTCCTTCATTTGCAGACGCTCCCTGACCGATCTCCATTTCTCCTTCATTTCCAGACGCTCCCTGACCGATCACCATTTCTCCTTCATTTACAGACGCTCCCTGACCGATCTCCATTTCTCCTTCATTTGCAGACGCTCGCTGACCGATCACCATTTCTCCTTCATTTGCAGACGCTCCCTGACCGATCTCCATTTCTCCTTCATTTACAGATGCTCCCTGACCGATCACCATTTCTCCTTCATTTACAGACGCTCCCTGACCGATCACCATTTCTCCTTCATTTACAGACGCTCCCTGACCGATCACCATTTCTCCTTCATTTACAGACGCTCCCTGACCGATCCCCATTTCCCCTTCATTTGCAGACGCTCCCTGACCGATCCCCATTTCCCCTTCATTTCCCGGCGGGTAGTGAGGGGGGGATAATGTTCACTGTTTTATATTCGGGTCTGGGGCCGCACTCGGGGTTTGTAAAGCCTGAGCCTGGGCCTGAGCCCGGACCCGGGCCCCGGGGTTTATTGAGCCTCTTGCTCCGATCCTCTGACCTGCACCGAACGCGCTCCTCCCGCAGCCTCGACTGGCCGCGCATGCTCAGGACACACTGCCCGATAACGAGTCACTACTGCGCCTGCGCGCTGGGCTCCACTGATTCAGATAGGGCACAATCTGCACCGCGCTGCATGCTGGGTGATGCAGCCGCCATTGATGATCTTAATATCAGGCCGAAAAACAAAGACATTGGAAGCAGATAATTCAAGTGTTTAATTTATTTTCTAAATAATTGAATCGTTCAATTCATTAAATAATCAATTGTATAATAAATTCACAAATTGAATTATTTATACAATAAATTAAACAACGGAGCTATTTACATAGTAAATTATACACTTCAATTATTATATAATTAAACTACTGAATTATATTAATCAATTTAATTATTCATATAATAAATTAAACAATTCAATAATTCACATAAAAATTAAACACTTGAATTATTTATAAAATATTAAACAATTGAACGATTTACATAATAAATTTAGCTATTGAATTTTTTATACAATAAATTAAACTCTTGGTTATTTACATAATAAATTAATCAATCGAATAATTTAAACTATTGACTTCTCTTTATAATAAATGAAACATTTGAAGTATTCATTTAATAAATTAAACACTTGAAAACAATTAAATTATTGATATAATAAAATAAGCAATTCATTATTTATTTAATGAATTAAAATATTGAGTTATTTATATTACATTTTAAACTTTTCAATTATTTATATAATAAATGAAGCCAGCTTGGACAAAATGGAGGCAAGCGCAGAGTCCGTCTTGGACAAAATGGCGGCCGGCGCGGCCACCATCTTGGAAAAAATGGCAGCAAGCACGGCCGTCATCTTGGAAAACATGGTGGTAGGCGCAGCCGCCATCTGGGATAAAATGGCGGCAAGCACGGCCACCATCTTGGAAAAAATGGCCACCGCCGCCGCCATCTTATCAGATGGCGGCAAGCAGCCGACAGAGTGTCCCCAGTGATCCCGCAGTGACCCCAGAATGTCCCAGTGACCCCAGAGTGATGCCAGGGATCCCAGCGTGCACCCAGTCAGCCCAGAGTGAGGCCAGGGTGCAGCCGGGGATCCCAGAGCGATGCCAGAGCGGCGGCCTTTGCGTTTGGGCCGCCACAACAACCACCACAACTGTACTGTACATGTACAGCACACGGTGGGTAAAAGGGAACGATTCACTCCTGTCTGGTACTGTACGGCCCGTGTGTGTCTCAGTGTCAGCTCCTGTACATGTACAGCACACAGTGGGTAAAAGGGAACGATTCACTCCTGTCTGGTACTGTACGGCCCGTGTGTGCCTCAGTGTCAGCTCCTGTACATGTACAGCACACGGTGGGTAAAAGGGAACGATTCACTCCTGTCTGGTACTGTACGGCCCGTGTGTGCCTCAGTGTGAGCTCCTGTACATGTACAGTACACAGTGGGTAAAAGGGAACGATTCACTGAGAGATTGCAATGTTGAGTGTAACGGTTATTTGAGGGGTTCAGTCCCTTAACGGGCTGTGTTTTGACAGACACTTTTTCCAGTAAGGAGTTGAGTTTAGTTTAGGGAGGTGGGTACAATCCGTGTCTGGGACTCACTGGCCCTGTGAAATATTGAATTTTGCTCACAATATGGTGTGTTTGGATTAATGGGGGACAAGGTTTAACTGCACTGGGCTGGATTGTTTTTATAAATCTCTCATTGACTGGGTCTTTCAGAC
The DNA here is from genome assembly GCF_035084215.1 of Heptranchias perlo. NCBI lineage: Eukaryota > Metazoa > Chordata > Chondrichthyes > Hexanchiformes > Hexanchidae > Heptranchias > Heptranchias perlo. Next base: position 111,274 of record NW_027139502.1, read on the forward strand.
CAGGATGGGAGCTGCTTCTCTCTCTCTCTCTCTCTCTCTCTCTTTAAACACCCTGAGGCAGTGAAACACTCTCTGACAAACTGTTGATGTGGAGATTTTCACATCGTTCACCTGACGAAGGAGGAAGCCTCCGAAAGCTTGTGAATTTAAAATAAAATTGCTGGACTATAACTTGGTGTTGTAAAATTGTTTACAATTGACAAACTGTTCACAGGAACCAACCCATCAGACATGGGGAATATACAAAAATCTGGGACTGGAAATAAGCCTCCCACCAACAGAGCAGAGAGAAGAAGGAAATCATCACACCTTCAAGATCTGGATCGGTTTTGTCTTTGGAGCAGGTTCTGGTTAATTTTACTGCTTTAAAGTTATGTTATGGGACCAGTGAGACTGAGACACACACACACACACACACACACAGACTGTACAGTCAGGAGCCACGTGGTCCTTGTACAGACATTGGGTTTGAATTGAGCTGAGCTGTGCCACAAATGAATATGGGATTAAAATCTCAAATTCCAATCAGTTTGCTCCCGAGCTTCCCCATGTGTCTGTGTGGTTCCATTACAATACAATTTCACATGGGGGCCCAAAATGGCTTCGGAATTAACACGATTTCTTTCTGAGTTGTCAGTGACCTTTTCAAAAATTAAACTTCAAACTAAGAAAACATTTGGAGGCTGTTTTCACATTTGGGCCCTCTGCGTGCTGCAGGACGCTCCCTGAAAGAGCTTTTAATTTCAATTAAGACCCGAGATATGTCACATTGTCAGCCTCTGAATAATAGTTTGATCCACTTTGTGTTATTTCTGAAAAGTTGCACTTGCAATGAACGAAGGGAGGAATTTGGGCTCGAACAGATGGTGATATTCTGGCATGACGGAGCTGGGCAGAGATGAGCGATTGGATCCACAGCATTCCTGCCCTCCCCACCATCTTCTTTAACTTATATTTTTGTATTGCTAGAAACAGCATGTAAGGGGTTAACTTCTGATACCATATAAAGTTTGTTACTGTGTGTCTCAGTGTCAGCTCCTGTACATGTACAGCACATGGTGGGTTAAAGGGAACGATTCACTCCTGTCTGGTACTGTACGGCCCGTGTGTGTCTCAGTGTGAGCTCCTGTACACGTACAGCACACAGAGAGAGAGAGACAGAGAGTGGGAGATAGGCAGAGAGACAGCGAGGGGGACAGATAGGTAGTGAGAAAAACAGAGAGCGAGGGGGAAAGAGAGCGAGGGGGAAAGAGAGCGAGGGGGAGAGAGAGCGAGGGGGAGAGAGAGCGAGGGGGAGAGAGAGCGAGGGGGAGAGAGAGCGAGGGGGAGAGAGAGCGAGGGGGAGAGAGAGCGAGGGGGAGAGAGAGCGAGGGGGAGAGAGAGCGAGGGGGAGAGAGAGCGAGGGGGAGAGAGAGCGAGGGGGAGAGAGAGCGAGGGGGAGAGAGAGCGGGGGGGAGAGAGAGCGGGGGGGAGAGAGAGCGGGGGGGAGAGAGAGCGGGGGGGAGAGAGAGCGGGGGGGAGAGAGAGCGGGGGGGAGAGAGAGCGGGGGGGAGAGAGAGCGGGGGGAGACTGCAAAAAACACAGCGGGAGAGTGGGAGATAGGCAGAGAGACAGCGAGGGGGACAGATAGGTAGTGAGGAAAACAGAGAGAGAGAGAAAGAGAGCGAGGGGGAGAGAGATAGAAAGAGAACGAGAGAGAGACAGAGAAAAAGGCAAACACAGGGCGAGAGAGGCAGAGAGAGCGAGACAGAGAGAGGGATAAAGAGGCAGAGGGACAGAGAGAGAAGGACAGAGAGAGAAGGACAGAGAGAGAAGGACAGAGAGAGAAGGACAGAGAGAGAAGGACAGAGAGAGAAGGACAGAGAGAGAAGGACAGAGAGAGAAGGACAGAGAGAGAAGGACAGAGAGAGAAGGACAGAGAGAGAAGGACAGAGAGAGAAGGACAGAGAGAGAAGGACAGAGAGAGAAGGACAGAGAGGCAAAGAGAGAGAGAGAGAGAGAGGCAGAGACAGAAAAAGACAGAGAGAGTGGGGGGAGAGAGAGAGAATAACAGAGAGAGAGGCAGAGAGATCAAGAGAGAGAGAGAGAGAGAGAAAATGACAGAGCGGGGAGAGAGGCAGAGAAAGATAGAGGAACAGAGAGTGAGAGAAAAAGACAGAGCGAGGGGGAGAGAGAGTGTGAGGGGGTCTCCTGCCAGAAAGTGGGACGTGTGTCGGTGAGGGTCCTGCAGGGTGTTTGGGTGATGTGCCTGTCATGGTTGAATAGCTGCCAGTGTGTGTGACCTATGAGTTGTGGGTGTGCGGCTTGCAACAGTGGTAATGTGTGAGGGTGAGAGGAAGCATCTGAGTGAAAGAGTTTATTGCGAGGTGGGAGATGGGGGCCCTCCCTTGCTGGTGAGAAGCCATTAAACAGCCCAGAGAGGCCTGGCTGCTCGCAGGAATCGGGTAAATCACCAGGCAGGACCAATCCACTCTCTGCCTCTCTACCCCTCTCTCTCTTTTTCTCTCTCTCTGTCCCCCTCTCTCCTTCTGCCTCTCGCACTGTCTGTTTTTCTCTCTCTGACTCTCTCCCCGCTCTGCCTTTTTCTCTCTCTCTCTCTCTCTGCCTCTCGCCCCTCTCTCTCTGTCCTTTTCTCTCTCTCTGCCCCTCTCTCTGTTGTCTCTCTGAATTTCTCTTGATTGAAAAGTACTCAGGTACGGTACGGCCCGTGTGTGTCTCAGTGTCAGCTCCTGTACATGTGCAGTACACAGTGGGTAAAAGGGAACGATTCACTGAGAGATTGCAATGTTGAGTGTAACGGTTATTTGAGGGGTTCAGTCCCTAAATGGGCTGTGTTTTGACAGACACTTTTTAAAGTAAGGAGTTGAGTTTAGTTTAGGGAGGTGGGTACAATCCGTGTCTGGGACTCACTGGCCCTGTGAAATATTGAATTTTGCTTACAATATGGTGTGTTTGGATCAATGGGGGACAAGGTTGAACTGCACTGGGCTGGATTGTTTTATAAATCTCTCATTGACTGGGTCCTTCAGACCAGGATGGGAGCTGCTTCTCTCTCTCTGTAAACACCCTGAGGCAGTGAAACACTCTCTGACAAACTGTTCACAGGAACCAACCCATCAGACATGGGGAATAGACAAATACCTGGGACTGGAAATGAGCCTCCCACCAACAGAGCAGAGAGAAGGAGGAAATCATCACACCTTCAAGATCTGGATCGGTTTTGTCTTTGGAGCAGGTTCGGGTTAATTTTACTGCTTTAAAGTTATGTTATGGGACCAGTGAGACTGAGACACACACACACACACACACACACAGACTGTACAGTCAGGAGACACGTGATCCTTGTACAGACATTGGGTTTGAATTGAGCTGAGCTGTGCCACAAATGAATATGGGATTAAAATCTCAAATTCCAAACAGTTTGCTCCCGAGCTTCCCCATGTGTCTGTGTGGTTCCATTACAATACAATTTCACATGGGGGCCCAAAATGGCTTCGGAATTAACACGATTTCTTTCTGAGTTGTCAGTGACCTTTTCAAAAATTAAACTTCAAACTCAGAAAACATTTGGAGGCTGTTTTCACATTTGGGCCCTCTGGGTGCTGCAGGACGCTCCCTGAAAGAGTTTTTAATTTCAATTAAGACCCAAGATATGTCACATTGTCAGCCTCTGAATAATAGTTTGATCCACTTTGTGTTATTTCTGAAAAGTTGCACTTGCAATGAACGAAGGGAGGAATTTGGGCTCGAACAGATGGTGATATTCTGTCGGACGGTCGGTACTGAGGGAGCGCTGCACTGTCAGACGGTCAGTGTGTGTCTCAGTGTCAGCTCCTGTACAATGTCCCAGTGATCCTCCAGTGTCCCCAGAATGTCCCAGTGATCCCAGAGTAACCCAGACATTACTCACGTGGCCCCCATCGGGTCCAGGCTGCGGTGAAGGTCTCAGTCAGTCAGTCCCCAGCGGTGAGAACGATTCTTGGCCCAGGATTCCTCCTCCTCCTTCTCACAAAATGTCTCTTTCTGGATCATCTCCTTGCAGCATTTCATCAAAATGTTTCCTGAGGAGGGAGAGAGAGAGAGAGAGAGAATTGATTAAAATACAAAAGCAAGGGATTAAAAAGGCACAGCAAGAGCCCAGAGCTCCCTCCCTCCCACTCCCTCTCCCAGTTGCACCGACAATCCCTCAGCACCAACACTGAGACACAAATCCCGGTTGCAAACCAGAGAATCCAAAGAGAAAAGTTGGGAGAGAGACAGAGAGAGAAATACACCCAGGACAGGCTGGAGGACCCCGGCAGACTGAGAGATTGTCCCCGCCCCTGGGGAGGGTTTGGGACGAGACACACGGCCATCCCCTACCCCCGGGGAGCTCCCTGCTTCAGCCTTTGAGATATGAGACTGAATCTCAATGGGTCTCCCTCAGGGACCTGTCCATTCTCATGTTAATCCAGGGACAGCCCAGGGCAGGACTGGTTTGACCAGGAGACCTGTCTGCTGGAATGAGCCACATTTCAAGGACCTATTTTACTGATTTGAAACCCTCACAGCCTGTCTCCCCCTCTTCCCTCACCCCAAACCGAGTCCCCCCACCCTCAGCCTGTCTCCCCCTCTTCCCTCACCCCAAACCGAGTCCCCCCACCCTCAGCCTGTCTCCCCCTCTTCCCTCACCCCAAACCGAGTCCCCCCACCCTCAGCCTGTCTCCCCCCCTCCCCCTCTTCCCTCACCCCAAACCGAGTCCCCCCACCCTCAGCCTGTCTCCCCCTCTTCCCTCACCCCAAACCGAGTCCCCCCACCCTCAGCCTGTCTCCCCCTCTTCCCTCACCCCAAACCGAGTCCCCCCCACCCTCAGCCTGTCTCCCCCTCTTCCCTCACCCCAAACCGAGTCCCCCCCACCCTCAGCCTGTCTCCCCCTCTTCCCTCACCCCAAACCGAGTCCCCCCCACCCTCAGCCTGTCTCCCCCTCTTCCCTCACCCCAAACCGAGTCCCCCCACCCTCAGCCTGTCTCCCCCCCTCCCCCTCTTCCCTCACCCCAAACCGAGTCCCCCCACCCTCAGCCTGTCTCCCCCTCTTCCCTCACCCCAAACCGAGTCCCCCCCACCCTCAGCCTGTCTCCCCCTCTTCCCTCACCCCAAACCGAGTCCCCCCCACCCTCAGCCTGTCTCCCCCTCTTCCCTCACCCCAAACCGAGTCCCCCCCACCCTCAGCCTGTCTCCCCCTCTTCCCTCACCCCAAACCGAGTCCCCCCACCCTCAGCCTGTCTCCCCCTCTTCCCTCACCCCAAACCGAGTCCCCCCCACCCTCAGCCTGTCTCCCCCTCTTCCCTCACCCCAAACCGAGTCCCCCCCACCCTCAGCCTGTCTCCCCCTCTTCCCTCACCCCAAACCGAGTCCCCCCCACCCTCAGCCTGTCTCCCCCTCTTCCCTCACCCCAAACCGAGTCCCCCCCACCCTCAGCCTGTCTCCCCCTCTTCCCTCACCCCAAACCGAGTCCCCCCCACCCTCAGCCTGTCTCCCCCTCTTCCCTCACCCCAAACCGAGTCCCCCCCACCCTCAGCCTGTCTCCCCCTCTTCCCTCACCCCAAACCGAGTCCCCCCACCCTCAGCCTGTCTCCCCCTCTTCCCTCACCCCAAACCGAGTCCCCTCCACCCTCAGCCTGTCTCCCCCTCTTCCCTCACCCCAAACCGAGTCCCCCCCACCCTCAGCCTGTCTCCCCCTCTTCCCTCACCCCAAACCGAGTCCCCCCCACCCTCAGCCTGTCTCCCCCCCTCCCCTCGTGACCCAAACACCCCGGGGACCTCCGACACATCCCACCCTGCCCGGCGTCCACATTGAAAGAACTAAAGTTGGGGACAGGCCTCTCCCTCCATCCCATAATACCAGGCCGCCCATAGTAACGGTCGCTGGGCCTGGGCCCGGAATCCGTTGCCCCTGGAAACCGCGCAGGAACCGAGCGACCCGAGAGCGGCCTCAGGCCCGACTCCCAGTCCCCGGCCTCAGGCCCTCCCCGACTCCCAGTCCCCGGCCTCAGGCCCCTCCCCGACTCCCAGTCCCCGGCCTCAGGCCCCTCCCCGACTCCCAGTCCCCGGCCTCAGGCCCCTCCCCGACTCCCAGTCCCCGGCCTCAGGCCCCTCCCCGACTCCCAGTCCCCGGCCTCAGGCCCCTCCCCGACTCCCAGTCCCCGGCCTCAGGCCCCTCCCCGACTCCCAGTCCCCGGCCTCAGGCCCCTCCCCGACTCCCAGTCCCCGGCCTCAGGCCCTCACCTCCTCCCCCCGCCCTGCTCCTGCCCCTCGCCGCCCTGAACCAGCTGCTGGCCGCCGGCGCCATCTCCTTCCAGCTGCCGTCCAACGCCAGGAAGTGTCTGCGGGAGGAGATCCACAAGGACAGGCTGGTGAGCGGAGAGTCCGAGCTGAGCGAACAGCCGGCCGCCCGCCCCCACCTCAAGGGGGGAGAGGGGAGAGAGAGGGGGGGGAGGGGGGAGCTTGTCCCCCCATTCAGTCCGACCTTGTCCCCCATTCAGTCCGACCATGTCCCCCATTCAGCCCGACCATGTCTGATTTGTATTTCACTCCATTTCCCCCCTTGGTTCCATTCCCTTTAATCCCCTCACCCAACAAAAATCCATCAGTCTCAGTTTTGAAATTTTCAATTGACCCCCGGCCTCCCCCTTTTCCGGGGGAGAGAGTTCCAGATTCCCACTCCCCTTTGTGTGAGGAAATGCTTCCTGACATCACCCCTGAACGGCCGGGCTCTAATTTTAAGATTATTCCCCCTTGTTCTGGACCCCCCCACCAGAGGAAATAGTTTCTCTCTATCGACCCCATCAAATCCTTTAATCATCTTAAACCCCTCGATTCGATCACCCCTTAATCTTCTACACTCGAGGGAATACAAGCCTCGTCTCTGCAACCTGTCCTCGTAATTTAACCCTTTTAGCCCCGGTATTATTCTGGTGAATCTGCGCTGCACCCCCTCCAAGGCCGATATATCCTTCCTGAGGGGACGGTGCCCAGAACTGGACGCAGTGTCTCCAGATGGGGTCTGACCAGAGCTCTGTCCAGCTGTAATATAACTTCCACCTCTTTGTATTCCAGCCCTCGAGATAAAGGCCAACGTTCCATTATCCTTTTTAATGATCTTTTTGTACCTTTCCACCATTGGGAGGGTGGTGTGGGGAGGGAGCTGTGGGGGACAGTTCCGGGCTGGAGCCAGGGTGTAACCTCTCTGTTCCCCTCCCCCAGGTGACGGACTCCTCCGGCCACATCCTGTACTCTAAGGAGGAGGCGACTAAGGGCAAATTCGCCTTCACCACTGACGACTACGACATGTTCGAGATCTGCTTCGAGAGCCGCCTGCCCCCAGGTGAGTGAGTCCGAGGGGGGGGTCCTGGGGTACGGGGAGGGCTCGGGCAGAAATAATAATAAAAGTGAAAATAGCTCACTGATAAGAAAAAGGGATGAGAACAAAGTCCAGGTCACAAATAGTGTCACAGGTAATATAAATACTTCAGGTTCATCAAAAAATACAGGAAATAATAAAATAACTGATTAAAAAATAATACAGCAGTGATGAAAAACAAGTGTGATATTTTTAAGAAGTGAGAAAAACAGCATCAGAACCTACGAATTAAGAGCAGGAGTCGGCCATTCGGCCCCTCTGCCATTTGATAAGATCATGGCTGATCTAATTATGACCTCAACCCTACTTTCCTGTCCATCTACTGTAACCTTTGACTCCCTTGTTAATCAGGAATCGATCTAACTCAGCCTTAAAAATATTCACTGACCCAGCCTCCACCGCTCTCTGGGGAAGGGAGTTCCACAGACTCACGACCCTCTGAGAGAAAAAGCTTCTCCTCATCTCCGTCTTAAATGGGAGACCATTTATTTTTAAACTGTGGTCCCCGAGTTCTTGTCTCTCCCACAAGGGGAAACATCCTCTCAGCATCTGCCCCTTCTAGTCTCCTCACGATCTTATGTTTCAATAAGATCACCTCTCATTCTTCTAAACTCCAGTGTATACAGGCCCAACTTGTCCAACCTTTCCTCATAAGATAACCCCCTCATCCCAGGAATCAGTTGAGTGAACCTTCTCTGAAATGCCTCCAAAGCAATTATGTCCTTAAATAAGGAGACCAAAACTGCACACAGTATTCTAGATGTGGTCTGGTAGGTCTGTTGCCCAAATACACAAGTGCAGCTAGCATAAGGAATAAAACAAGTGAATCAGACAGTTAAAACAAGTATAAAAGGACTGTTAGCAACATAGCTGCCAGACTGGGCCTGCGGCAGGTGATGAGCAAACCAACACGAGGGAAAAACCTACTTGACTTTGCCCTCACCAATCTACCTGTCACAGATGCATCCGTCCATGACAGTATTGGTAGGAGTGACCACCGCACAGTCCTCGTGGAGATGAAGTCCCGTCTTCGCACTGAGGACACCATCCAACGTGTTGTGTGGCACTACCACCGTGCTAAATGGGATAGATTCAGAACAGATCTAGCAGCTCAAAACTGGGCATCCATGAGGCGCTGTGGGCCATCAGCAGCAGCAGCAGAATTGTACTCCAGCACAATCTGTAACCTCATGGCCTGACATTTTCCTCACTCCACCATTACCAACAAGCCAGGGGATCAACCCTGGTTCAATGAGGAGTGTAGAAGAGCATGCCAGGAGCAGCACCAGACGTATCTAAAAATGAGGTGCCAATCTGGTGAAGCTACAACTCAGGACTACATGCATGGTAAACAGTGGAAGCAACATGCTATAGACAGAGCTAAGCGATTCCACAACCAACGGATCAGATCAAAGCTCTGCAGTCCTGCCACATCCAGTCGTGAATGGTGGTGGACAATTAAACAACTAACGGGAGGAGGAGGCTCTGTCAACATCCCCATCCTCAGTGATGGCAGAGTCCAGCACGTGAGTGCAGAAGACAAGGCTGAAGCGTTTGCAACCATCTTCAGCCAGAAGTGCCGAGTGGATGATCCATCTCGGCCTCCTCCCGGTATCCCCACCATCACAGAAGCCAGGGGGTTCAGGGTCCCGTGTCGGAGTGCGGAGTCCCTGTGGGTTTGGGGGTTCAGGGACCCGTGTGGGAGTGCGGAGTCCCCATGGGTTTGGGGGTTCAGGGGCCCCTGTGGGAGTGCGGAGTCCCTGTGGGTTTGGGGGTTCAGGGGCCCGTGTGGGAGTGCGGAGTCCCCATGGGTTTGGGGGTTCAGGGGCCCCTGTGGGAGTGCGCAGTTCCATGACCATGGAGCAGTAATGTCGGCGGGGGCGCGGGTCCCACACGGGGTGTCGGCGGGGGCCGGTCCTCAGCTTGGTGTTTTCTTGTTCTCAGGCCATTTTCGAGTTCCTGACCAGCTGATTATTCTCAACACCAAACATGGAGTTGAAGCCAAGAACTATGAAGATGTGAGTGTCCGTGCTTTCTATCCCCTTCCCTGCGGTAATGTAGAATCTACAGCAGAGAAACAGGCCATTCGGCCCAGTGGCTTCATGCTGGTGTTTATCCTCCACACAAGCCTCCTCCCACTCTGCCCCCATATCCCTCTATTCCTTTCTCCCTCATATACGCATCAAGCCTCCCCTTAAATACTATTCGCCTCAACCAATCTGTGTCGCAGCGAGTTCCACATTCTCACCGCTCTCTGTAAAGAAATTCCTCCTGAATTCTTTACTTGATCTTTTCGTGCCTCTCTTATATTTCGGCCCCCTTGTTCTGGTCTCCCCCACTAGTGGAAGCAGTTTCTCCACATTCACCAATCCGAATTTTGAATATCTCTATCGGGTCTCCTTTTAGTCTTTTACAGAGAAAAGAGCCCCAGCCTGCTCAATCTATCGTGACGGGCACGTCCGCATCCACTCAATTCCGGTAACGTCCTTGTAAATCCTTCCCGCACTGCCTCCAGTGCTTCAATATCCTTTCTGTAGTGTGGGTCTCTCAAGTCAACAATGGATTTACTACATCTTTGTCCGATCTTACAGACCGTCTCTCTCTCTCTCTCTCCCTGCCCAGATCGCCAAGGCGGAGAAGCTGAAGCCACTTGAGGTGGAGCTGCGACGATTGGAGGATCTGTCAGAGTCGATCGTCAATGACTTTGCCGACATGAAGCAGCGAGAGGAAGAGATGAGGGACACCAATGGTAGGAGCACCCAGCACAGGCTTCAGTCTGCAACACCCGCCCCTTCTCCACTTACTGCTCTCGGTCTCGGGGACCCTGTCTCGTTCCTCAGTCAGCGTCACTCACCCCTTTGTGGGTTTTAGCTCCCTCCACCTCCCGGGACATAAGCCCCTCTCCCCTTCTCTCCCCAATAGCATGACCCTCAGCTTCATACGGTTATCCAGTCGTCCTGTGAAAGATGCAGTGGGCTCTGCTTGAGGCACTTTGTGGCAAAGCATCCCTTGCCCCAACTGCCCTCCACTAGCCCTCGGAGTAAAGAGGGGTGGTCTGGGGCTTGGGTACCAGGGGCCAGGGGTTAAAAGGACTGCAGGACTGATCCCCAGTGTCAAAGGGACTTCGTTTTTTAAAAAACGTACATTTATTTCGCCCCTTCCACGACCTCGGGACGTCCCAGATCACTTTATAGCCAGTAATGTACTATTTTGAAGTGTAGTCACTGTTGCAATTTAGGAAACGGGCGGCCAACTTGCGCACAGCAAGATCCCACAAACAGCGTTGTGATAATGACCAGATAATCTGTGTTTTAGTGGCATTGGTTGAGGGATAAATATTGGCCAGAACACCCAGGGGAGAATTCTGCTCTTCTCCCATTAGTGGCCATGGGATCTTTTACGTCCACCTGAGAGGGGCAGGCAGGGACTCAGTTTAACGTCTCATCCGAAAGACGGCACCTCCGACAGTGCCGCACTCCCTCAGTACTGCACTGGGAGTGTCGGCCTGGATTAGGTGTTCGAGTCTCTGGAGTGGGGCTCGAACCCATGACCTTCTGACAAGGGGGCCTTGTCGAGGCAGATAAGATTCTGCATATTTTCATTCCAAGTTTGACTGCAGGATCAGGGAACGAGTACACAAACTGGGGCGAGTGTGGGCAGGATGGAACACCCGGAGGGGAGACTCTCAGTAGGGCAGCGGAGGGAAAACACAGAGTCCTTTCATGGGCCGTTAGATGGGGTGCTCCATGGGCTGGAGGCCTCCACTCATCTAAACCAGGGAGTTGGAGTCAGAGGGCTGGGACCTTTCTACACCAGAGGGCAGAGTTGTGGAATAAGTTTTTGGGGAAGGACGGTATAAACGGGGTCCAGAGACAGAAGGGATCATTTGAAGCCCCTGGGATTAAAGGGACAGTGGCTGCATGGTTACAAAATTGGCTAAGGGACAGAAAGCAGAGAGTAGTGGTGAACGGTTGTTTTTCAGACTGGAGGGAAATATACAGTGGTGTTCCCCAGGGGTCAGTATTAGGACCACTGCTCTTTTTGATATATATTAATGACTTGCACTTGGGTATTCAGGGTATTTCAAACTTTGCAGATGATACGAAACTCGGAAATGTAGTAAACAATGTGGAGGATAGTAACAGACTTCAGGAGGACAGAGACTGGTGGAATGGGCAGACACATGGCAGATGAAATTTAACAGAGAAGTGTGAAGTGATACATTTTGGCAGGAAGAATGAGGAGAGGCAATATAAACTAAATGGTACAATTTTAAAGGGAATGCAGGAACAGAGAGACCTGGGGAGTGCACAGACACAAATCTTTGAAGGTGACAAATTGAGAAGGCTGTTTTAAGAAAAAAAGCATCCAGGATCCTGGGCTTTATTAATCGAGGCATAGAGTACGAAAGCAAGGAAGTTATACTAAACCTTTATAAAACACTGGTTGGGCCTCATCTGGAGTATTGTGTCCAATTCTGGGCACCACACTTTAGGAAGGATGTCAAAGCCTTCGAGAGGGTGCAGAGGAGATTTACTAGAATGGTACCAGGGATGAGGGACTTCAGTTATGTAGAGAAACTGGGGTTGTTCTCTTTTGAGCAGAGAAGGTTACGGGGAGATTTAATAGAGGTGTTCAAAATTATGAAGAGTTTTAATAGATTAAATAAGGAGAAACTATTTCCAGTGGCAGAAGGGTTGGTAACCAGAGGACACAGATTTAAGGTAATTGGCAAAAGAACCAGATGGCGATGAGGGTTTTATTTTACGCAGCGAGTTATGATCTGGAATGAGCTGCCTGAAAGGGCAGTGGAAGCAGATTTAATAATAACTTTCAAAAGGGAATTGGATAAACACTGAAAGGAAACATTTGCAGGGCTATGGGGAAAGGGCAGGGGAGTGGGACTAATGGGACAGCTCTTTCAAAGAGCCAGCACAGGCACGATGGGCCGAGAGGCCTCCTGTGCTGTAAGATTCTAGGTGGTGGGATTGACCTGTTAGGAAGGGACAGGGTGTCAGTTGTGGACAGAGTGACGCTCCCATGAAAGGCCTGCCATGTCCCTGCTCTCACCTGAGCCGTTCAGCGAGAGTGGATCCAGGATGGGGATTCGGGGGAGGGAGTGACCCCAGGCATCGACCAAAGGCCAGACTCGGAGCAGCAGTGACCCAGGAGCAGGGAAACGGTGCCCGGGGCAGCAAGGTGAAAGGAAGAGGGAGGGCTGCCTTCATTGAAGTGACCTTAGTGCAGATTGAATCCACTCCTCCAACCTGTTTGATGGGCCCCTCTCTCTCTCTCCCTCTCCCTCCCGACGTGCAGAGTCCAATGTAAGGAATCGTACAACACCAGGTTATAGTCCAACAATTTTATTTTAAAATCACAAGCTTTCGGAGATTATCCCCTTCGTCAGGTGAATGAGTGGAAGGTTCTCAAATCGCATATCTTCTGTTAGGCTGGGACAGCATCACACCAATCAAAAGATGTCGTTGTTGTTCAAACAGGCCAGTCACGGTGAACAGCACGTCCCAGTACACTGGAGAACAGCGTCCACGACACCACACAACCCTGCCACGGCAACCTCTGCAAGACATGCCAGATCATCGACACAGATACCACCATCACACGAGAGGACACCACCCACCAGGTGCATGGTTCATACTCCTGTGACTCGGCCAACGTTGTCTACCTCATACGTTGCAGGAAAGGATGCCCCGGAGCATGGTACATTGGCGAGACCATGCAGACACTGCGACAACGGATGAACAGACACCGCACAACAATCGCCAGACAGGAGGGTTCCCTCCCAGTCGGGGAACACTTTAGCAGTCAAGGACATTCAGCCACCGATCTTCGGGTGAGCGTTCTCCAAGGCGGCCTTCGAGACACACGACGACGCAAAATCGTCGAGCAGAAATTGATAGCCAAGTTCCGCACCCATGAGGACGGCCTCAACCGGGATCTTGGGTTCATGTCACGCGACACGTAACCCCACCAGCAAGGGGAAAAAAAAGTTATCTGTTTTTAATATTCTCTCTCTCTCTGCCTTTCGGGTCTCTTTCTCTCTGTCTGTGTAATTTTACACAATGTGTATTCAGTATACTTGGACCGACTGTTTTCCGTGGCGAACCTGTCTGAACACCAACGACACCTTTGATTGGTGTGATGGTGTCCCAGCCGAATACAAGATATGCGATTTGAGAACCTCATTCATTGCTCACCTGGCGAAGGAGATAATCTCCGAAAGCTTGTGATTTTAAAATAAAATTGTTGGACTATAACCTGGTGTTGAAAGATTCCTGACATTAATTGAACCCGTCACTTGCAACATTTAAGAAAACGAAATTAATAAAGGTTACCGTAAAAAATATTTTCTGGAGTTCACCAAAGTGGGGGAGCATCGACGCAGTGTGTTTGTGCCGGTTCAAATGGCACAAAGAGCTGGGGTTTCAGTTTATTTTATTTTCCTTGGTCCAAACTCGCTCTCCCTGCTTCCAATGTCTTTGTTTTTCGGCCTGATATTAAGATCATTAATGGCGGCTGCATCACCCAGCATGCAGCGCGGTTCAGATTGTGCCCTATTTGATTCAGTGGAGCCCAGTGCGCAGGCGCAGTAGTGCCTCAGTATCGCGCAGTGTGTCCTGAGCATGCGCGGCCAGTCGAGGCTGCTTGAGGAGCGCGTTCGGTGCAGGTCAGAGGATCGGAGCAAGAGGCTCAATAAACCCCGGGGCCCGGGTCCGGGCTCAGGCCCAGGCTCAGGCTTTACAAACCCCGAGTGCGGCCCCAGACCCGAATATAAAACAGTGAACATTATCCCCCCCTCACTACCCGCCGGGAAATGAAGGGGAAATGGGGATCGGTCAGGGAGCGTCTGTAAATGAAGGAGAAATGGTGATCGGTCAGGGAGGGTCTGTAAATGAAGGAGAAATGGTGATCGGTCAGGTAGCGTCTGCAAATGAAGGAGAAATGGTGATCGGTCAGGGAGCGTCTGTAAATGAAGGGGAAATGGTGATCGGTCAGGGAGCGTCTGTAAATGAAGGAGAAATGGTGAACGGTCAGGGAGGGTCTGTAAATGATGGAGAAATGGTGATCTCTATATTTTCAGTCATCCAGGGAGCTCTAGCTTTGGATGCCGTTCCTTTCCTCCTCGTGGGAATCTGTCTACTCTGTACCCAAAGCAACTCCTCCTTGAAGGCCTCCCACTGTTCAATTACTGTTCTGCCTGCCAATTTTTGATTCCAATCCACCTGGACAAGATCCCTTTTTAACTCACTGGAATTTGCCCTCCTCCAGTTAAGAATTTTCACATTTGACTGTCCCCTGTCCTTTTCCATAACTGTTCTAAACCTGATGAGATTTTGATCACTGCTGCCCCACTGAAACATGCTCCACCTGCCCCACTTCATTCTCCACACCGAGCCCAGTGCTGTCCTCACACTCTCTCTCTCACCCTTTCATTCATGGTTTCGGGCCACTGAAAGATGATGCGATGGGTTTGGATTTCAGCACAGGGAGGAGGGAGAGTGTGTGGGACGGGGATTTACAGCTTTGAGGAATGAGAGAGCAAATAATGTTCCACAGAAAGTAGAGCTATCTGATCTGAATTTCTATCCTGTACTTACAGTGATAACTTTTATAAACTCCTTTTACAGGGGAGGATTTCCAGAGGGAAACTCAAACCAAAGATCACGTCAAGATCTGACAGAGTCATTCGATTCATCAGGACCTGAATATCATCGGCCTTTGAATGTGGAAGGAGAAATGTTTGTCTGTTCTATCTGTGGGAGAAGATTTCAAACATCAGTGTGAGTGGGAAAGCACCGAGACACACACACACCCGAGTGAGAGTGTTCCAGTGCACTGACTGTGGAAAGAGCTTTAACCAGTTACACAGCCAGAAAAAACACCGCACCATTCACTGCGGGGAGAAAGCGTACACGTGTTCTGTGTGTGGACGAGGCTTCAACTGATCGTCCAACCTGGAGAGACACAAGGACACCCGGACCACGGAGAAACCGTGGAAATGTGGGGACTGTGGGAAGGGATTCAATTACCCTTCAGAGCTGGAAACTCATCGACGCCATCACACTGGGGAGAGGCCGTTCACCTGTTCCGTGTGTGGGAAGGGATTCACTCGGTCATCACACTTTCTGTCACACCAGCGAGTTCACACTGGGGAGAGGCTGTTCACCTGCTCAGTGTGTGGGAAGGGATTCACTCAGTCATCGACCCTGCTGACACACCACCGAGTTCACACTGGGGAGAGGCCGTTCACCTGCTCAGTGTGTGGGAAGAGATTCACTCAGTCATCCTCCCTGCTGAAACACCAGCGAGTTCACACTGAGAGACCTTTAAATGTTCCGACTGTCGGAAGAGATTTAAAATCAGAAACGAACTACTGAGACATCGACGCACTCACACTGGGGAGAGACTGTTCACCTGCTCCGTGTGTGGGAAGAGATTCACTCGATCATCCCACCTTCTGAAACATTAACTTGTTCACACCATTGAGTGACCTTTTCATGCAGTGACTGTGAGAAGAGCTTTAAAAGCAGAAATGAACTGCTGACACATCAACGCATGCCCATTGGTTGAGAGACTGTTCACCTGCTCCGTGTGTGGGAAGGGATTCACTCAGTCATCACACGTGCTGAGACACCAGCGAGTTCACGAAATGAGCAGGTCCAACGAGCCGGTCTGTAACACAGGCCAATGACTCAGTGCAGCTCGTTACCCAGTCACTGGGCTCCGTTATAGCCTCTCCTGTCAGTACACACAAAGAGAAATTGTAAATCTGAAACAGAAAGAGATAATGTATAACGCTTCATATCAACCACCAGTTTTTCCCTCTTTCCGGCTTTTAAAACAATCTGTTTCACAGTTTGTCAAACCCGAAACAGCCTCTGGGATTTGCTGATTGAGAATTTCAGTGGAAATTGGGACCGTCATTAAGTATCGGAACAAATATCCCCGCTGAGGTTTCAGGATTGTTACTGGTTTATTTATATCAGTGAGTGACCAGTTTTAAACGAGGTGAGGGTCTAAACCTAAGGTAAGAGCCTGGGATAGACAAGAGATTCTTCAATGTATCAAGTTAAATTACACTGATTCCACCAACACTGGACATCACATCCCTCAAACATTGTTACCTGTTACTGTATAAAACTGGTGAGGGTGGAAATGGGAAATAACTGAAAAAAACTTCATTGTATCAAAGTTAATTCTGATCATTATTATTGTACAAACATTCTACAGCCTAGCCTTTAAAAAGGACCCAATATCAAACCAGTCCCCAGTCCTTGGGCCTGTGCCTATGTTGTGATTTGCACCCGCTTCTGACTGACTTGGTATCAGACGCACTCCCATCAACAGTAAACGGATGGAGCCGGATCCATAAGAGAAAAATGAGGACCGAGCTCCGCGGTTCTCCCAGAGTGCGGGAGGCGGAGTAACAGCAGCAGACAGAGAGATCTCTCGAAACCAGCCGCTGCCGCCGGAGAGAAGCGAGTCCCGTTCCGAGCCGTGTCTGTCAGGCGCCCGCTGACCCTCTCTTCACTGAAGGGGACCGATTCAGCACCAACTCACACACCCACCATTGGATCATTGAATCACCTTCAACACCTGAATTACATCACCACTTAATCCTCTATACACGAGGAAATACAAACCTTGTCCACGCAACTTGCCCTCATAATTTAACCATTTTAGCCCCGGTATCATTCTGGTGAAACTGCGCTGCATCCCCTCCACGGCCAATATGTCTTTCCTGAGGGGTGTGCCCAGAACTGAATGCAATACTTTAAATGGGGTCTCACCAGAGCTTTCTATCTGGAACATATTTCCATGTCTTTGAATTCCAGCTCCCTTGAGGTAAAGGCCAACATCACATTAGACTTTCAAATTATTTTTTCAGCAGTCCACTGGCTTTTAGTGATTTCTGTACTTCGATCCCTAAATCTCTCTGCTCCTCCATAGTTCCGAGCTTCTCACCATTTAGAAAACACTCTGATCTATATTGCTTCCGTCCAAAGTAGATGACCTTATACTTCCCCATATTGAAAGTTTGAACAGGCTGGGGCTCTTCTGTATAGAAAAGAGGAGGCTGAGGGTGACCTGATATCGGGCTTTAAGATTATGTGAGGGCTTTATCGGTGAGGCATAGACAAGGCGTTCGCTCTTGTGGGAGTGGGGACTCCAAAACATTGGAGCCATGAATATAATCCAGTCACTAATGTATCCAATCTGGCATTCAAGAGAAACAGACTTCCCCAGAGAGGCGTTAGAATGTTCAACTCACCACCACAAGGCGAATAGAATGGATGCATTTACGGGGAAGCTGGATAAGCACATAGAGGAGAAGGGAATATTAGAGTTTGCTCATAGGGTTAGATGAAGAGGGGTTGGAGGAGGCTCGTCTGCAGCATAAACACCGGTATAGTCTGGTTGGGCCGAATTGCCTGTTTCTGTGATGTACATTCGATGTAATTCTATGTAAGCTCCATCTGACACAGTTTTACCAACTCACTGAATCTCTCAATTTCCCTTTGTAACTTTATGCTCCCATCTACACTACTCACTGCGCCTCCTAACTCGATGTCAGCGACAAACGTGAGTGTTCGGCTCTCTATTCCTTCATCTCCGTCATTTATACATATCGGAAAAAGCTGATGCCCCAGAACTAATCACATCCGGCCAATTTGAGTACATCCCTTATTATCCCAGGCCTCTGCCTCCCACCTTCTAACCAACTCCCTGCCCATTTCAATAGGTTGCCTTAAATTCCACGCACTCTAATTTTTGTAGACAGTCTCTTATGTGGTCCCTTATTGGATGCCTTTGGAAGTCAATGTCCATCTAACACCCAGAGACACTCCATTATCGAGCACGTTAGTTACATCTTCAAAAAGTTCAACGAGCTTTGTTAGACTTGACTTCCCCTTTACAAATCCATGCTGGCTCTCTCTGATTACTCCATATTTATCCAAGTGCTCAGTCATTCTTTCCCCAATAACGGATACTGGTAACTTCCCCACAACAGGCGTCAGACTGATAGGCCTAGAATTTCCAACTTTATCTCTCCGACCCATCCGAAATAATGGAGTGACATTGACAATGTTTCAATTGAAGCAACAATTCCTGAATCAAGAGAGTTTTGATCGATCATGAGTAAGCATGTACAAGTTCTTTACCTATTCCTCTTATTCCCCTGGGATGGTAAACATCAGGTCCTGGAGATTTGACAATCTTCAATCTCATTATTTTCTCCATTGCCATTATTTTATTTACACTGAATCCCCTTGATTTATTTACAGTTTTCCTCGTGTCTCTGCTATGTTCGCCTCATCCTTTTCTATGAAGACCGATGCAAAGTAAATATTCAGCAACTCTGCCATTTCCTGATTTTCAATTACAATATCACCTCCATCTGTCTTTAAGGGTCCCACATTACTCTTAGTCACCCTTCTTTCTCTTAATATACCTGTAAATACCTTGATTGTTGTCGTTATTTTCCCTCACAAGTTTTTTCTCCTTTTCCCTTTTTGGACCTCTTCGGTTTTTTCGTTTCAGCACCACAATAAACAAGACTTCGCTGTAAAGTTCAGCTCAATAGTTCTCCAATGTCAGAGCGAGAATTGTCTGAACCCCGAATTTATTTAATGTAACAAACACAAGCACACTTAATCATCGGTGTGTCAACACACTGATGGATACACAAAGATAAACACAGCGAGAAATGCAGGCAGTATCAGGATGCACAGGTAAACGGACAAGGGAAATGGACAAAGATCAAACGGTCTGTGCCTCGAACAGACAGTAACGTGTCACTGATCGATATTAGTGAGACGAGGTGGGGAACAGGTGCAGTGAATTGGTGCTGTGGTTTAGTTGGTTAAAGCATCTGTCTTGTAAACAGGCGATCCTGGGTTCAACTCCCAGCAGTGCCTTGTGTTACTTATTATTTTTACCTAATTTGTGGAATTCAGCGACAAAGTCACACTTTGGAATTGGTATTTGTTGAGGTTTGAGGAGGAAACCGATATCAGAATGACTGTTCAAAAACACCATTTCATCACACAGACAGACCTCTCATAGAATGTGTCTGTAACACTTTAATTTAAGGACACGTTCTTGTTTCTGGGCTCGTCGGGGTCAGGGTATAATTCACGATTTATGTCATCGAGGAGCGAATGGTTGTCTCCTCGACCTCCGGATAGCAGTGATAAAGTTCGAGGATACACAGAAGCGGACAGGGTGGTCGGGGTCTGGAACTCACTGTCTGAAAGGGTGGTCGAGGCAGAAAACCTCAACTCATTTCAAAAGTACATGGATGTGCATTTGAAGTGCCGTAACCTACAGGGCTACGGACCAAGCCCTGGAAAGTGGGATTACGCTGGATAGCTCTTTTTCGGCCGGCACAGACACGATGGGCCGAATGGCTTCCTTCTGTGCTGTAGCATTCTCTGATTCTATGATTCCGTGTGTGGGAAGGGATTCACTCAGTCATCACACGTACTGAGACACCAGGAAGTTCAAAAGTGACGACAGGAGTTGGATTCTGCTGTTAATCCCATCCAGGACTGAACCATGTTCATTCTGACAGTTGGGGTTTGTTTCTCCTGATGTTAATAAGCCCTATAACTGGGCTGGAGTTTAATATTCTGGGTATCTGTTAAATATATCAGCTTTGTTTTAATCACCTTGTTGTAGATTTTGGTCTTTCCCACCTGAGTGTTTAGCATCACCTGACTGGAGCTCAGAAAGGACAATCTGGGGGGAGGATCGTCCGGTGGGAACATAACTTCAGCCTGGACACAGTCCTTCAGGGCCACACTGAGAGGGGCAAACGGCACTTTGGTCTTTCTCGTCTCTCTTCACTGACAGCAATGTCGCCGTGAGGCATCCAGTCTAAAAATGACCGTAGTAATTATTCTATGAAGATTTAACCTGTTTGTGTGACTGTCCTGAGTCTACCATTTAAGGCTGGTGTTAACTCATTTAAAATAAACCCGTTTAAAATAAATGGGTTATGAATTGTGATTTCCGTGAAGCCAATGTTCCATTCCTTTATATGATTCATGTGCCTGCTCTCCGACAACAGGGTAAATGGTGGAATATCAGCCCTGCTCAGCCGGCAATGATCACGGTACATTTTCTTGCAGACAAAACACACATTGAAACCCTGGAACTTTGAGGCGATGAATCCTTAGGGAAAATAAAATTAGGGCTCGAACCATCAAACTTTTGCACCAACCGATAGCACCACCGAGACAGGTGAAGAAGTCACCCACTGAACCAATAATTCATTGAGCTGAACTTTGAGGTTGCAGTGACCAATAGAACAGTTGTCTCCATCCAGTCCAAAATGAATGGTTGAAACTTGCAGGAGTGAAAATCCAACGAGCCGGTCTTCACTCTTAAACCAGCAACTGTGAAGTTAAGAGAAACGTGCCGGAGAAATACTCGATTTCAGCGCGGTGACACTGGGCCAGAGTAAAGCTCAGTTAATATGATCGCCGAGTGGTGAGAGGGTGGATTTGGAATTCCTGAGAGACCGCACTGCGCATTTTCCAGATCTGCTTGGAGCACCAATCCCTTCAATTCATCACTTACAGGGACAATTCGATTCTCGGTTTCTTTTCCCTGAGCTTGGTGAAATTTTTAAAAATTGAAAGCGACCAATATCAGAGCGAACCTCGTCACCGACATGCTCACAGATACAGAGCGGCCTCACTCTGCTTCAGTGAGATGAAAGCCCAGAGCGGTTTCAAGGTCGAATGTAATTGCAAAGAAAGCTCGTTCAATGAAAGTGCAGGTCATTGAGGTGCCTTTAAAGTCCTGATTGTTTGAACTGAATTTCTTCCGAAAGCGCTTCAGATTCAGGTGGAGTGATTTGGGGACTTCCTTTCCCTCTTTGCAAAAGTTTGAACCGCAGATCAAGATCAAAAGTCCCGGGCTAAATTAGGGATTCGCCGGGATATGAACCTCGCATCGAGAATTATACCCCGACCTCAATGAGCCCAGAAACAAGAACGTGTCGTCACATTTACATGTCACGGTCACATTCTAAACTGGTTTGTCCTGTGCTGTACATTACTGTCTAAATATTACAGATAAGCAGAGCACTTGAGCTGTCACAGCTGTGACTTTGACTTTTCTCCCTCTCCTCTCGATCTCCCCGGCAACTGCCACTAACCACAATCTTCTCTCACACTTCTCCATCAGGAAGTTCCGAGCCTCGGTTTTCAAATGAAATAACGCCCATCTCTCCAATCACCGACAGCCCAGAGAGAGTTTCATAATTTCAGCTCCCACTTTGCCCAAATCCTCCTTAAAGTACCGTGAAAAAATTGGCCTTTAGTCAATAATAATATAATGAAATGTTATTGTCTTCAGGGGCATTGTTTAAGATTTCACGGCTTTTAAAGATCTGCTGATGTTTAACGAATCGCCTCTTGTTTGGAGGCTTCTGTGTGGGAAAGATCAGGAAGTGATAATTGAGAGACCGAGGATGAAGCTGTTTGATGGGAGCACTGGGGACACAGACCGTGCGCGGCTCCAGTGGAGCAATCGGTCAGCGCGCGTTATTTCTACAATAATTATACACTCGAGAAATGCCGAGGTTGTGAGCTCCAGCGCCATCTAAAGTAGTTGAACCTTCTCAACATTTTGACTGGAGTTCAAGGTACAACCGGTTCCATAACACATCGACTTCTTCATGTCCCCATGTGGGCACTGAGGCTCCTCTGGCCTCCCGTCTTGCAATAGCAGGTGAGAGTTTATTTGTTTATAGGAGGGAGAGGGGGCGATTGGCGAGAGCTGAAATGGTAAAGCGGCCGGCACGACATCTTTAAATCTAAAGAACCAAACACACAATTCTTCTTTCCGTGAAGCAGGGATTCATCGGTTTGAAGTGTCGTGTAGGGAAAATTCGGGAGGCAAATCTGCTGCCTGGTGTCACGGTGTAACGGGTGAAATTATTCAGCTTTCAATTGTTGATCGGCTGAAATCTCGAGAGGCCTTTTCCAGCTCCCGTGTGGGACAAGTTCAGCTTTTGAGCCATTGGGTAAAGTGTATTTTTTTAATTGCTGCGAACGAATGACAAGAAATTTTGTACAAACAAGAAGAATTGTAAACTCACGAGTTCGCTGTCCATGTTTCTTACATCATGTTCAACAGAAACAAGGATTCTCCTCAACACGTTGCTGAAAATTGTAAACAGGAATTCTCCCCTTCTTCTCCATCGACAGGGATAATTCAGAGTCCCACCATGAATCTGTATGATGGAAACCAATCCAACAGCGAGCCTGGATAGCTCAGTCGGTAGAGCATCAGACTTTTAAAACAAGTAGTGATCTGAGAGTCCAGGGTTCAAGTCCCTGTTCAGGCTAAAAGTTTTAAAACAGCTGGCAAGTTCTGCTTTTCCAGTGGACCAACATCAGCGAAAGGAGCAAGAGTTGGCCATTCAGTCCCTCGAGCCTGCTCCGCCATTTGAC
Organism: Heptranchias perlo; assembly: GCF_035084215.1. Lineage (NCBI taxonomy): Eukaryota > Metazoa > Chordata > Chondrichthyes > Hexanchiformes > Hexanchidae > Heptranchias > Heptranchias perlo. Next base: position 134,162 of record NW_027139502.1, read on the forward strand.
AGCGTCATCGCTGATCTTCGGCCTCAACTCCACTTTCCCGACCAATCCCCATATCCCTTGAGTTCCTTTGTGTCCAAAATTGTATCTCCCTCAGTTTTGAATCTATTCAATGGCTCAGCATCCACAGTCCTCTGGGGTGGAGAATTCCAATGGTTCACAACCCTCTCAGTGAAGAAATTATTCCTCATCTCTGTACCAAATGGCCGGCCCCTTATCTTGAGATTATAACCATTAGTTCTGGACTCTCCAGCCAGGGGAAACAGCATCCCAGCATCTACCCGGTCAGGCCCTCTAACAATTTTACATGTTTCAATGAGAACACCTCATTATTGTAAACTCCAGAGAATATAGGCCCATTCTGCTCAATCTCTCCTCACAGGACAACCCTCTTATCCCAGGAATCAATCTAGTGAACCTTTGTTGCACCCACTCTAAGGCAAGTGTATCGTTCCGCAGGTAAGGAGATCAAAACTGTACACAGTACTCCAGATGTGGTCTCACCAAAGCCCTATATAATTACAGCAAGACTTCCTTATCCTTGTACTCCAACCACCTCGCAATAAAGGCCAACATACCATTTGCTTTCCTAATTGCTTGCTGCATCTGCATGTTAACTTTCTGTGATCCGTGTACAAAGACACACAAATCCCTCTGAACACCAACATTTCATACTCTCTCACCTTTTAAAAGATATTCTGCTTTTCTATTCTTCCTACCAAAGTTAATAACCTCACATTTCCCCACTTTATACTTCATTTGCCAACTTCTAGCCCACTCACTTAACCTGTCTGTATCACTTTGCATCCTCTTTGTGTCCTCCTCACAGCTTACTTTCCCACCTCGTTTTGTATCGTCAGCAAACTTGGATACATTACACTCGGTCCCCTCATCTAAGTCATTCATATAGATTGTAAATATCTGAGGCCCAAGCACTGATCTTCACGGCACCCCACTAGTTACAACCTGCCAACCCCAAAATGACCTCTTTATTCCGACTTTCTGTTTTCTCTCCGTCAACAAATCCCCAATCCATGCTAATATATTACCCACAATCCCATGAGCCCTAATCTTGTTCAACAAACTTTTGTGTGGCACCTTATCGAATGCCTTTTGAAAATCCAAATATTCTATATCCACTGGTTCTCCCTTATCTACCCTGCTATCAACACCCTCAAAACCTCAAATAGATTTGTCAAACACGATTTCCCTTTCATAAAACCATGTTGCATGTGCCTAATCATATTATGATTTTCTAAGTGCCCTGTTACCACGTCCCTAGTAATAGATTCTCGCAATTTCCCTACTACTATTGTCAGGCTAAAGGTTCTGTAGTTCCCTGTTTTCTCTCTCCCTCTTTCTTGAATAACGGGGTTACATTTGGTACCTTCCAATCCATGGGGACCTTTCTCGTATCATGGGAACTCTGGAAGATAAAACCAGTGCATCCACTTTCTCTGCAGCCACCTCTTTTTAAACCCTAGGATGTCGGCCATCAGGTCCAAATAATTTGTCAGCTTTTAGTCCCATTAATTCCTCCAGTACTTTTTCTTTACTAATCTTAATTGCTTTAGGTTCCTGTACATTTCCAGCACCCTGTACATTTGTAGCATGACTTCACTGCTTTTATGCTCCATCCCCCGAGATATAAAAGCCAATATTCCGTTTGCCTTCCGGATTACCTGCTGCACCTGTATGTTGAATTTTGTCTTTCTTGCACGAGGAAACCCAGATCCCTCCGTACTGCAGCATTTTGTAGTATTTCTCCATTCAAATAAAAAAGCAAAATATTTTTTTCCTCCCAAAGTGAATGACTTCACATTTTCCCACATTATATTCCATCTGCCAATTTTTTGCCCATTCGCTTAACCTGTCAACATCCCTTCACAGACACGTTGTGTCCTCATTGCAACTTGCTTTTCCACCTATCTTTGTACCATCAGCAAATCTGGCCACAAGACACTCTGTTCCTTCATCCAAGTCATTGATATACATTGTAAATAATTGAGGCCACAGTCCTGATCCCTGCAACACCCCACGAGTTATATGAAATGCCTATAAATTTCCGCTCCTCCTATTGGTCCGGAACTCTCCTTAATAGCCAGGCGGGATTAATGGTGAGACTGGTGGTCCCGAGGTGCATTTGGAAAATAAACATTAATTGAACCCTTCAGTTGCAACATTTAATAAAACGAAATTAATAAAAGTCACTGAAAATTTTTTTTCTGGAGTTCACCAAATTCGGGGTGGAGGGGGGGGGGCTTCTATGCTGTGTGTTTGTGCCGGTTTTAATGGCTCGAAGCGCTGGGGTTTCAGTTTATTTTATTATCCTTGGTCCAAACGCGCTCTCCCTGCTTCCAATGTCTTTGCTTTTCGGCCGGACAGTAAAATCATCAATGGAGGCTGCATCACCCAGCATGCAGCGCGGTTCAGATTGTGCCCTATCTGCATCAGTGGAGCTCAGCACGCAGGCGCAGTAGTGACTCATTATCGGGCAGTGTGTCCTGAGCATGCGCGGCCAGTCGAGGCTGCGGGAGGAGCGCGTTCGGTGCAGGTGAGAGGATCGGAGCAAGAGGCTCAATAAACCCCGGGGCCCGGGTCCGGGCTCAGGCCCAGGCTCAGGCTTTACAAACCCCGAGTGCGGCCCCAGACCCGAATATAAAACAGTGAACATTATCCCCCCCTCACTACCCGCCGGGAAATGAAGGGGAAATGGGGATCGGTCAGGGAGCGTCTGTAAATGAAGGGGAAATGGGGATCGGTCAGGGAGCGTCTGTAAATGAAGGGGAAATGGTGATCGGTCAGGGAGCGTCTGTAAATGAAGGGGAAATGGTGATCGGTCAGGGAGCGTCTGCAAATGAAGGAGAAATGGGGATCAGTCAGGGAGCGTCTGTAAATGAAGGAGAAATGGTGATCGGTCAGAGAGCGTCTGTAAATGAAGGAGAAATGGTGATCGGTCAGGGAGCGTTTGTAAATGAAGGGGAAATGTTGATCGGTCAGGGAACGTCTGTCATTAAAGGAGAAATGGTGATCCGTCAGGGAGCATCTGTAATTGAAGGAGAAATGGAGATCGGTCAGGGAGTGTCTGTAAATGAAGGAGAAATGGTGATCGGTCAGGGAGCATCTGTAATTGAAGGAGAAATGGAGATCGGTCAGGGAGTGTGGAAATGAAGGAGAAATGGTGATCGGTCAGGGAGCATTTGTAAATGAAGGAGAAATGGCGATCAGTCAGGGAGCGTCTGCAATTGAAGGAGGAATGGTGATCAGTCAGGGAGCATCTGTAATTGAAGGAGAAATGGCGATCAGTCAGGGAGCGTCTGTAATTGAAGAACTGGTGATCGGTCAGGGAGCGTCTGTAAATGACGGAGAAATGTGATTGGTCAGGGAGCATCTGTCAATGAAGGAGAAATGGTGATCTTTCAGGGAGCGTCTGCAATTGAAGGAGAAATAGTGATCAGTCAGGGAGCATCTGTAAATGAAGGAGAAATGGTGAACAGTCAGGGAGCATCTGTAATTGAAGGAGAAATGGCGATCGGTCAGGGAACGTCTGTAATTGAAGGAGAAATGGAGATCGGTCAGGGAGTGTCTGTAATTGAAGAACTGGTGATCGGTCAGGGAGCGTCTGTAAATGACGGAGAAATGTGATTGGTCAGGGAGCATCTGTAAATGAAGGAGATATGTGATTGGTCAGGGAGCGTCTACAAATGAAGCAGAAATAATGATCAGTCAGGGAACGTCTTTAAATGAAGGAGAAACGGTAATCGGTCAGGGAATGTCTGTAAATTAAGGAGAAATGGTGATCAGTCAGGAAACTTCTGTAAATGAAGGAGAAATGATGATCGGTCAGTGATCGTCTGTAAATGAAGGAGAAATGGTGATCTCTATATCTTTATTCATCCGAGCTCGAGCTTTGGATGCTGTTCCTTTCCTCCTCGTGGGAATCTGTCTACTCTGTACCCAAACCAACTCCTCCTTGAAGGCCTCCCACTGTTCAATTACTCTTCTGCCTGACAATTTTTGATTCCAATCCACACAGAAAAGATCCCTTTTTAACTCACTGGAATTAGCCCTCCTCCAGTTAAGAATTTTCACATTTGACTGTCCCCTGTCCTTTTCCAGAAATATTCTAAACCTAATGAGATTATGATCACTGCTGCCCCACTGAAACATGCTCCACCTGCCCCACTTCATTCTCCACACCGAGCCCACTGCTGTACTCACACTCTCTCTCTCACACTCACTCCCTCACGTTCACTCTTTCATACTCACTCACATTCACACACATTCACTCTCACATTCACTATCTCACACTCTCTCACACTCACTCACATTCACTCTCTCACTCACTCACATTCACTCTCACATTCACTCTCACATTCACTCACACACTCACTCACACTCTCTCTCACATTCACACTCTCACTCTCACTCTCACATTCACTCACACTCTCTCTCTCACACTCACATTCACTCTCTCACATTCACTCTCTCACATTCACTCTCTCACTCACTCTCTCACCCTTTCACTCATGGTTTCGGGCCACTGAAAGATGATGCGATGAGTTTGGATTTCAGCACAGGGAGGAGGGAGATTGTGTGGGACGGGGATTTACAGCTTTGAGGCACAAGAGAGGAAAGAAGGTTTTGTAGAAACTAGAATTGTCTGTTCTGAATTTCTACCCTGTACTTACAGTGATGACTTTTATAAACTCCTTTATAGGGTATTAGAAGGGGAGGATTTGCAGAGGGAAACTCAAACCAAACAGCATGCCAAGATCTGACAGAGTCACTCGATTCATCAGGACCTGAATATCATCGGCCTTTGAATGTGGAAGGAGAAATGTTTGTCTGTTCTATCTGTGGGAGAAGATTTCAAACATCAGTGTGAGTGGGAAAGCACCGAGACACACACACCCGAGTGAGAGTGTTCCAGTGCACTGACTGTGGAAAGAGCTTTAACCAGTTACACAGCCTGAAAAAACATCACACCATTCACAGCGGGGAGAAACCGTACACGTGTTCTGTGTGTGGACGAGGCTTCAACTGATCGTCCAACCTGGAGAGACACAAGGACACCCGGACCATGGAGAAACCGTGGAAATGTGGAGACTGTGGGAAGGGATTCAATTACCCGTCCAGGCTGGAAATTCATCGACGCCGTCACACTGGGGAGAGGCCGTTCTCCTGCTCCGTGTGTAAGAAGAGATTTACTCGATCATGCCACCTGCTGAAACACCAGCGAGTTCACACTGGGGAGAGGCCGTTCACCTGCTCCGTGTGTAAGAAGAGATTCACTCAGTCATCCTCCCTGCTGAAACATCAACTTGTTCACACTGATGGGAGACCTTTTAAATGTTCTGACTGTGAGAGGAGCTTTAAAAGCAAAATTGAACTGCTGCAACACCAACGCACTCACACTGGGGAGAGACCATTCTCCTGCTCTGTGTGTAAGAAGAGATTTACTCGATCATGCCACCTGCTGATACACCAGCGAGTTCACACTGGGGAGAGGCCGTTCTCCTGCTCCGTGTGTGGGAAGAAATTCACTCATTCTTCCACCCTGCTGAGACACCAGCGAGTTCACTCCGATGAGAGACCTTTTAAATGTTCCGACTGTGAGAAGAGGTTTAAAAGCAAAAGGAATCTGCTGACACACCAACGCACTCACACTGGGGAGAGGCCGTTCTCCTGCTCCGTGTGAGGGAAGGGATTCACTATTTCATCCAAACTGCTGACACACCAACTTGTTCACACTGGGGAGAGACCTTTTTAATGTTCTGACTGCACGAAGAGCTCTAAATACAGATACAAATTGTGAAGACATCGACACACTCCCGCCAGGGAGAGGCCGTTCACCTGCTCCCTGTGTAAGAAGAGATTTACTCGGTCATCACACCTGCTGAGACACCAGCGAGTTCACTCTGATAAGAGACCTCTGAAATGTTCTGACTGTGAGAAGGGCTTTAAAACAAATGATCTGAAACACCAACACACTGACATTGGGGAGAGACTGTTCACCTGCTCCGTGTGTGGGAAGGGATTCACTAATTCATCCCACCTTCTGAGACATCAACTTGTTCACACTATTGAGTGACCTTTTAATGCAGTAACTTTGAGAAGAGCTTTAAAAGCAGAAATGAACTGCTGACACATCAACTCACGCACATTGTGGAGAGACTGTTCACCTGCTCCGTGTGTGGGAAGGGATTCACTCAGTCATCACATGTGCTGAGACACCAGCGAGTTCACAAGTGACTGCTGGGGTTGGATTCTGCAGTTAATCACATCCAGGACTGAACTATGGTGTTTAGAGTCAGGAAGAACAACGTGTAAGGATTAACCCATTAACAGATAGAATTTAGTATAATTATAATTAATAGTGGAAGTAGAATGAAATGTGCTGTGAATCTATGTATCTGTAAATGTAAACTGTACTGTGTATTAATATAGAATGAACCATGTAACGTGTGTTCAATAAGAAAGTGCTGGTGGGCCGAGAAGGATGCATGATGGTTATTATAGTCAAGTTTGCAGTTAAAACTAAAAGGATGCTGACAACAGTAAAGTGGGAATGAACAGACCTAAGGGAGGAATGTGCTGTAATAGCATAATGTCTAAAAGACATGTAGATAAAGGGACTGAAGGTTCATTAAATCAAGGAGTCACTCAGGCTCAGGCCTCTCTATCTCGAGCCTCCACAAGCCAGTGAGCAGAAGTCTGTTTATACGAACGGTTCTGTGAAGGCTGGCAATGTAAACTCTAAATAAGGTTCTGTTAAGTCTGTAACAACAAGGCACGGATGGGACCAGGAGTTATGCTTGGAATGTAACTTCTGAAGGTTGAGAGACATGAATAATGGTCAGGCTGAGAGATGTGGATGTGAGAGTGAACTGCTCATAAACTGAAAAAGGGAATAAGAAGAGACCTCAAAAGCTGAGGAAGGCGCACAAGATTCTGGCAAGGAAGAAGAGAACTTTTCAGTCAACAGATCACAGCAAGAGAGAGAGAGAGAGACCGCACCGTAGTCCCTTGGAGGGATAGAGAGAGAGAGAGAGAGAGAGAGACCGCACCGTAGTCACTTGGAGGGATAGAGAGAGAGAGAGAGAGAGACCGCACCGTAGTCACTTGGAGGGATAGAGAGAGAGAGAGAGAGAGAGACCGCACCGTAGTCACTTGGAGGGATAGAGAGAGAGAGAGAGAGACCGCACCGTAGTCACTTGGAGGGATAGAGAGAGAGAGAGAGAGAGAGACCGCACCGTAGTCACTTGGAGGGACAGAGAGAGAGAGAGAGAGACCGCACCGTAGTCACTTGGAGGGATAGAGAGAGAGAGAGAGAGACCGCACCGTAGTCACTTGGAGGGATAGAGAGAGAGAGAGAGAGACCGCACCGCAGTCACTTGGAGGGATAGAGAGAGAGAGAGAGAGAGAGACCGCACCGTAGTCACTTGGAGGGATAGAGAGAGAGAGAGAGAGAGACCGCACCGTAGTCACTTGGAGGGATAGAGAGAGAGAGAGAGAGACCGCACCGTAGTCACTTGGAGGGACAGAGAGAGAGAGAGAGACCGCACCGTAGTCACTTGGAGGGACAGAGAGAGAGAGAGAGAGAGACCGCACCATAGTCACTTGGAGGGACAGAGAGAGAGAGAGAGACCGCACTGTAGTCACTTGGAGGGATAGAGAGAGAGAGAGAGACCGCACCGTAGTCACTTGGAGGGATAGAGAGAGAGAGAGAGAGAGACCGCACCGTAGTCACTTGGAGGGACAGAGAGAGAGAGAGAGAGACCGCACCGTAGTCACTTGGAGGGATAGAGAGAGAGAGAGAGAGAGAGACCGCACCGTAGTCACTTGGAGGGATAGAGAGAGAGAGAGAGAGAGAGACCGCACCGTAGTCACTTGGAGGGACAGAGAGAGAGAGAGAGAGACCGCACCGTAGTCACTTGGAGGGATAGAGAGAGAGAGAGAGAGACCGCACCGTAGTCACTTGGAGGGATAGAGAGAGAGAGAGAGAGACCGCACCGCAGTCACTTGGAGGGATAGAGAGAGAGAGAGAGAGAGAGACCGCACCGTAGTCACTTGGAGGGATAGAGAGAGAGAGAGAGAGAGACCGCACCGTAGTCACTTGGAGGGATAGAGAGAGAGAGAGAGAGACCGCACCGTAGTCACTTGGAGGGACAGAGAGAGAGAGAGAGACCGCACCGTAGTCACTTGGAGGGACAGAGAGAGAGAGAGAGAGAGACCGCACCATAGTCACTTGGAGGGACAGAGAGAGAGAGAGAGACCGCACTGTAGTCACTTGGAGGGATAGAGAGAGAGAGAGAGACCGCACCGTAGTCACTTGGAGGGATAGAGAGAGAGAGAGAGAGAGACCGCACCGTAGTCACTTGGAGGGACAGAGAGAGAGAGAGAGAGACCGCACCGTAGTCACTTGGAGGGACACTCCCGAGGTTTCAAGGAACACTCACTTTTTCTCTTTGTTAAGCATCATCTTTTTGCACTAATTGTGATGTGATTAATAAATCGGTTTTACCTTTAACCGTAATACCAGTACCAGTGGTGATCTTGTTGTTGTCAGGAACCAGTCCTTAGATTGGATCAGATTATAATCCTGAAAATAGTGGTTTAAATTCGACAATTGGCGACCACGAAGGGACTATTTCTGACAACAGCTAAAAACTGGTGGGGGATAGTTACAGAATATAAATTGATTATTTCTCCATTAAAATGCAGAGTGGGGGATAGTTACATTAAACAAATTGATTATTTCTCCATTAAAATGCAGTGAGTGGGGGATAGTTACATAAAATAAATTAATTATTTCACCATTAAAATGCAGTGAGTGGGGGATAGTTACATTAAACAAATTGATTATTTCTCCAGTAAAATGCAGTGAGTGGGGGATAGTTACATAATATAAATTGATTATTTCACCATTAAAATGCAGTGAGTGGGGGATAGTTACATTAAACAAATTGATGATTTCTCCAGTAAAATGCAGTGAGTGGGGGATAGTTACAGAATATGAATTGATTATTTCTCCAGTAAAATGCAGTGAGTGGGGGATAGTTACATAATATAAATTGATTATTTCTCCAGTAAAATGCAGTGAGTGGGGGATAAGAACATAAGAACATAAGAAATTGGAGCAGGAGTAGGCCAATCGGCCCCTCGAGCCTGCTCCGCCATTCAATAAGATCATGGCTGATCTGATCCCAACCACAAATCTAAAGAACACAAGAAGTCGGAGCAGGACCCGGCCACATAGCCCCTGGGCCCTCTCCGCCACCCACAGGGCATTGACCGATCCGAACTCAGCTTCATGTCCAATTTCCTGCCCGCTCCCCATAACCCCTAATTCCCTTTACTTCTAGGAAACTGTCTATTTCTGTTTTAAATTTATCTAATGATGTAGCTTCCACAGCTTCCTGGGGCAGCAAATTCCACAGACCTACCACCCTCTGAGTGAAGAAGTTTCTCCTCATCTCAGTTTTGAAAGAGCAGCCCCTTATTCTAAGATTATGCCCCCTAGTTCTAGTTTCACCCATCTTTGGGAACATCCTTACTGCATCCACCCGATCAAGACCCTTCACAATCTTATATGTTTCAATAAGATCGCCTCTCATTCTTCTGAACTCCAATGAGTAGAGTCCCAATCTACTCAACCTCTCCTCATATGTCCGCCCCCTCATCCCCGGGATTAACCGAGTGAACCTTCTTTGTACTGCCTCGAGAGCAAGTATGTCTTTTCTTAAGTATGGAGACCAAAACTGTATGCAGTATTCCAGGTGCGGTCTCACCAATACCTTATATAACTGCAGCAATACCTCCCTGTTTTTATATTCTATCCCCCTAGCAATAAAAGCCAACATTCCATTGGCTTTCTTGATCACCTGCTGCACCTGCATACCAACTTTTTGATTTTCTTGCACTCGGACCCCCAGATCCTTTTGTACTGCAGTACTTTCCAGTCTCTCGCCATTAAGAAAATAACTTGCTCTCTGATTTTTCCTGCCAAAGTGCATAACCTCACATTTTCCAATATTATATTGCATCTGCCAAATCTCCGCCCACTCACCCAGCCTGTCTATATCCCCTTGCAGGTTTTTTATGTCCTCCTCACTCTCTACTTTCCCTCCCATCTTTGTATCATCTGCAAATTTTGATATGTTGCACTCGGTCCCCTCCTCCAAATCGTTAATATAGATTGTAAAGAGTTGGGGACCCAGCACCGACCCCTGTGGAACACCACTGGTTACTGGTTGCCAGTCCGAAAATGAACCATTTATCCCAACTCTCTGCTTCCTGTTCGATAACCAATCCTCCACCCATGCCAGAATATTACCCCCAATCCCGTGATTTTTTATCTTAAGTAATAATCTTTTATGTGGCACCTTGTCGAATGCCTTCTGGAAGTCTAAATACACTATGTCCACTGGTTCCCCTTTATCCACCCTATACGTTATATCCTCGAAGAACTCAAGCAAATTTGTCAGACATGACTTCCCCTTCATAAAGCCATGCTGACTTGGTCCTATTAAATTATGCTTATCTAAATGTTCCGTTACTGTCTCCTTAATAATAGACTCCAAAATTTTACCCACCACAGATGTTAAGCTAACTGGCCTATAATTTCCAGCCTTCTGCCTACTACCCTTTTTAAATAACGGTGTTACATTAGCAGTTTTCCAATCTGCCGGGACCTCTCCTGAGTCCAGGGAATTTTGGAAAACTATCACCAAAGCATCCACAATCCCTACTGCCACTTCCCTCAAGACCCTAGGATGGAAGCCATCAGGTCCAGGGGATTTATCCGCCTTGAGTCCCATTATTTTACTGAGTACCATCTCCTGAGTGATTTTAATCGTATTTAGCTCCTCCCCCCCGAGAGTCCCCTGTTTGTCCAGTGTTGGGATATTCTTAGTGTCCTCTACTGTAAAGACTGAAACAAAATATTTGTTCAGCATTTTTGCCATCTCCATGTTTCCCACCATTAATTTCCCGGTCTCATCCTCTAAGGGACCTATGTTTGCCTTAGCCACCCTTTTTCTTTTTATATAACTATAGAAACTCTTGCTATCTGTTTTTATATTTTTTGCTGATTTCTTTTCATAATCTAACTTCCCTTTCTTAATCAATCCTTTAGTTACTTTTTGCTGTCTTTTGAAGAATTCCCAATCTTCTATCCTCCCACTAAGTTTGGCTACCTTATATGTCCTTGTTTTTAGTCGGATACTATCCTTGATTTCTTTACTTAGCCACGGGTGGCTGTCATTTCTTTTACACCCTTTTTTCCTCAGTGGAATATATTTATTTTGAAAGTTGTAAAATAACTCCCTAAATGAACACCACTGCTCATGTACCGTCTTACCCTTTAATCTATTTTCCCAGTCCACTTTAATCAATTCCGCTCTCATACCATCATAGTCTCCTTTATTCAAGCTCAGTACGCTTGTTTGAGAATCAACCTTCTCACCCTCTAATTGGATATGGAATTCAACCATGTTGTGGTCGCTCGTTCCAAGGGGATCCTTAACTAGGACATTATTAATTAATCCTGACTCATTACACAGGACCAGGTCCAAGGTTGCCTGCCCCCTTGTAGGATCAGTTACATACTGCTCAAGAAATCCATCCCTGATGCACTCAATGAACTCGTCCTCAAGGCTGCTCTGCCCAATTTGATTTGTCCAGTTAATATGATAATTAAAATCCCCCATAATTATGGCTGTTCCCTTATTACATGCCCCGACTATCTCCTGATTAATACTTCTTCCAGCAGAGTTGCAACTATTAGGAGGCCTATATACTACGCCCACTAATGTTTTTTTTCCCTTATTATTCCTTATCTCCACCCAAACTGTTTCATTATCTTGATGCTTTGTCCCAATATCATTTCTCTGTATTACAGTGATTCCTTCCTTTATTAACATAGCCACCCCACCTCCCCTTCCTTCCTGCCTGTCCTTCCTGATTGTTAAATACCCTGGCATATTTAATTCCCAGTCGTTGTCACCCTGCAGCCATGTTTCTGTAATGGCCACAAGATCATACCCATACGTAGTTATTTGTGCCGTTAACTCGTCCATTTTATTACGAATGCTACGTGCATTCAGATAAAGAACTTTCAAATCTGTTTTGTGACGCTTAGTTCCTGCTTTTTCCTTTTTTAACACTTTACCTATTACTCCATACCTTCTGTCCCTTCCTGTTACGCTTTCCTCTCTCTCCCTGCTCAGGTTCCCAACCCCCTGCCACTTTAGTTTAAACCCTCCCCAACAGCACTAGCAAACACTCCTCCTAGGACAGCGGTCCTAGGAGGAGTAAAATGCAGTGAGTGGAGGATAGTTACATAATATAAATTTATTATTTCTCCAGTAAAATGCAGTGAGTGGAGGATAGTTACATAATATAAATTGATTATTTCTCCAGTAAAATGCAGTGAGTGGGGGATAGTTACATAATATAAATTGATTATTTCTCCAGTAAAATGCAGTGAGTGGGGGATAGTTACATAATATAAATTGATTATTTCTCCAGTAAAATGCAGTGAGTGGAGGATAGTTACATAATATAAATTGATTATTTCTCCAGTAAAATGCAGAGTGGAGGATAGTTACATAATATAAATTGATTATTTCTCCAGTAAAATGCAGTGAGTGGAGTGCACACGCACCACGGGTGGCCTCATAAAATGAGGACAATCAGTTCTTCTGTCCTTGGTTCGAGTTTTCTGTAATCTGGGGATTTAGTTCAGTGGCAGAGCGCATGTTTTGCTTGTGTTGAGGTTCTCGGTTCAACTCCCAGCCTCTCTTCATGTAATTTTTCACCAGAATTACACACAGAAAGTTGAATGACACTTTTTGAGCGCAGCGAGTTTCAACTTCTGAGGCTCCACAAGCATTAAATTGTCCCGGAGCGGGACTTCATCTCTCGGTCCCCTCAACAGCTCAACTCAAAGCAGCCGCCGACTGAGGGGAATGTGTGACGGTGCAATATCGAGCGAGCAGTCCCAGCTCTTGTTCCTGTTTGACGCTCTGTCATTCTTCCATCTCACTTTATGATTCAGAGGTTGGATTTCAGCCTTGTCACTGACCATTAGCGATTGGGTTTTTTTTATTTCCGCAGACTTTTTTTTTGGAAAGTTCAAAGTAAAGAGGAGCAGAAACCCCGTGATCTGAAGCAGAGGGTGAACATTGTGAACACGCGGGACCGCTGGGCATCTCGATGTCCTGGAGAGACGGAGCAGAAAGCTCACGGCTTCACTTCTAAAGTGTTTGCTTGTTTATTTCTCAGGTACCTTTTGCCCTGTGGGGATGTTGCTCAGTGGAAGAGCGCATGCTTTGCATGTATGAGGTCCCGGGTTCAATCCCCGGCATCTCCAAACAAGTTACATTTCACATTTTGGATTCAACTGTGAGAATATCATCTGAGACTCGCCTCACATTTCCACACAAGGAGAGACAAGAGTTTCTTCACCTCGCGAAAAACCGAACGCTCCGCACAGAATATAATTCAATGGGAGAGCGCCCACGGTGTTTCAATGGCTCCCATCTCATGGTTGATCAGCTTGCCCAGTGATCGATTATTTCCAGTTTCACAGATTGGGGGGAAGCAGCGGATCGGCGTTCCGACCACAAAGAGGGAAGAATAGTCTGGATGTTGGGAACTTCTTCTTTTCCCAGAGAGGAGTGAGCATCTGGAATGCATTCCCGGCTGGTGCGGTGGGTGCTGACTCTCTCTGGTGCGGTGGGCGCTGACCCTCTCTGGTGCGGTGGGTGCTGACTCTCTCTGGTGCGGTGGGTGCTGACTCTCTCTGGTGCGGTGGGTGCCGACCCTCTCTGGTGCGGTGGGTGCCGACCCTCTCTGGTGCGGTGGGCGCTGACTCTCTCCGGTGCGGTGAGTGCTGACTCTCTCTGGTGCGGTGGGTGCTGACTCTCTCCTGTGCGGTGAGTGCTGACTCTCTCTGGTGCGGTGGGCGCTGACCCTCTCTGGTGCGGTGGGTGCCGACTCTCTCTGGTGCGGTGGGCGCTGACCCTCTCTGGTGCGGTGGGCGCTGACTCTCTCCGGTGCGGTGAGTGCTGACTCTCTCCGGTGCGGTGAGTGCTGACTCTCTCCGGTGCGGTGGGTGCTGACTCTCTCTGGTGCGGTGGGTGCTGACTCTCTCTGGTGCGGTGGGTGCTGACTCTGACTCTCTCTGGTGCGGTAAGTGCTGACTCTCTCTGGTGCGGTAAGTGCTGACTCTCTCTGGTGCGGTGGGTGCTGACTCTCTCTGGTGCGGTGGGTGCTGACTCTCTCTGGTGCGGTGGGTGCTGACTCTGACTCTCTCTGGTGCGGTGGGTGCTGACTCTGACTCTCTCTGGTGCGGTGGGTGCTGACTCTGACTCTCTCTGGTGCGGTGGGTGCTGACTCTGACTCTCTCTGGTGCGGTGGGTGCTGACTCTGACTCTCTCTGGTGCGGTGGGTGCTGACTCTGACTCTCTCTGGTGCGGTGGGTGCTGACTCCCTCTCCGCCTTCTCGAGGGATCTGGACCGGTTCTTGACTGGGGCAGAGATCGCATCATATCGAAGGTGAGTGGTTTTTTTCTGGATTTTTTTCTGCTTTGTGACCGCTCCCAGGAGATTCCATGTTCCCGGTGGGTGGGGCTGGTGGTGTGTGTAGGAAGTGTCCAGTCACGATGCTCCAGGCATGTGGGGCAGGATTGATGAACGAGCTGGTCTTTTCCTGCCCGTCATGTCCGTCTGTAACCCCAGCTCGTCAAGGTGTTTTTAGTGAAGTGATCTTTAAACACAAAACCCTCACCTGGGACAAGTCCTGCGTCCGTCTGTAGTGAAATGAGACTCAATGCTGTCTGGGCCTCACCTTGTCCTCCTCCTTTTATATTATTATATTGTCCGCACACGGTGATATGTTTGGTTAAGATGAAAACACAAATTATCCGCTCTGGGCTCCACCAGTCTCTCTGTGTTTCTCTCTCCTCCTAAACTGACTGACTGTCAGATAATAGTAACTGGTGTCCTCTCCATCCCGTTCTCAACACCCAGACACGACTACTTACTGAATAAATTCAACTCTCACAGACAGTCCAGTGTCAGACAGTTACAGACGGTTTCTCTCCACCTTTCCTGACAGGACTGGCGAATGATGAATGCCCCGTCAGACCGGTTGATATGCAGTAAAAGGGACAGTGACCGTCTCACCAATAGCACCGGAGGTCTGTTCACAGACACAGAATCAGTCTTTCCCTTTCTATCAGTGTCTATATTACGCTCAGTAACAGTATCCCGCCTCCTTGTACAGCACTGGGGAGACAGACAGACAGACAGAGAGAGACACACAGACAAACAGACACAGTATCAGTCTCACACTTCCCATCGGTGTGTCCGTTTCACACTCAGTAACAATATTCCACCTTCATGTACAGCGCTAGAGAGAGATAAAAACAGACAGGCACAGTATCAGAATTACACTTCCTATCAGTGTCTCTGTATCACTCTCAGTAACAGTCTCCCACCTTCATGAGCTGTTCAAAAGAGAGAGAGAAACTGACCTATAATGTCCTGTTTTCACCCAGTAACAAATTGGAAAATATTCCTTTCCAATTTCTATTCCAAGGTGGAGTGACAGAAGATGCAGTCTCATCTCTCACTGATATTATTTCAGAGACAGACACATTATTAATCCCACTCTCAGGGACAGTGTCACACATTTAACCCTCTCTTGCATGTTGTCCCCTCTGCAATCTTGCAGCTCAGGGCCGTTCTGTATTACTCTCAGTGACCGAGAGTTTCACTCCGATTGAAATAAACTGGGACTGTTGCTGCCTGATATTAATCCTACACGGTCCCAGCAAATACACCGACTCCCACTTTCCTCCCCCGTTTCTCCAGGATTGGTTTGAGGAATCCTCCCTCCAGTTTCGGAGTCAAACGTTACTTTATCAGTAAGGGAGCCAAGAATGAACAGAACCCATTGGCTCATTCCACAGCCGCTCACTTTATCTCTGAAAGACTCTTTACCATCAAAAGAGCCCGAGAGAAACAGCAGGGATGGAAACCTCGAGTTTAATAGTTGGAGATTGTAAAGTCAGTCTGGATTCCAGCGTTAGGCACTGGTGGAATCCCATCTGTTTCCCATTCTGGTGCCTGTTCCTGCACTGCCTGTGGAGCCCATTCCCTCTGACCTTTCCCCCAGACCCACTTCCTTTGCTCAGACAGGCGGGAATGGAGAGATCACGGCCCCCGGGGGAAGGGAGCAAAGAGCAGCCTCGTTACAGCAGCTCATCGCTCCGGGACCGTGTCCGCAGATGGGCTCAGAGATCGGCATTGAGTCCGGGGGAAGGGCAGGGGGAGTCCGGGGGCTGTTTGTAAGAGGCGGAGTGGATCAGGAACTGGTCCCGGAACATGGAGTGAGAGGGGGGGAAGGGAGAGGTCATTCTCGGGCTGGGTGTGGACAGGGTGTGTCCAGGGGAAGGGAGAGAGGATGGGAAGAACCTGCTATTAAACCATTGCTGCTTTCACTCCCCAAACCAGGAGTGAATGGTCCTGGTTTAGTTCCAGTCTCACCCTGTTTATTGTTATTGGACAGTGAAGAGTGGAAACAGAGCCGGATGTGGGGAGTTATACAAAGAGCATCTATTGCAGGCATCAGGTGAGAAGTGTGAAGGACACAATTTAAACAGCGGCTGTTTGGTTTCGGTTGAACGGTTAGTCCCATGGGAGAGGGGATTAGAAACCTGACCTGGACAAAGGTCCCTGCCCCATCGGGTAGTCCCATTCATGGATCAGTGCAGGGGTTGGGTTGTGTCTGGATGTCACTAAATTGTTGTAAAATAGCCCAACACACCTGGTGTGCAGAAGCTGAGTGCTGCAGTGGAGTCAGACACTGACACTGTTTGTATCACTGGTTTTCATTTGTGGATATTCAAAATGATCATTAGCAGAGATATTAAACTGATCTCTATTCTATTTTCAACCTCACCGTTTCTTGGGTTACAAGAGATCATTTTCTTTCCACAGGCGAATCCTTGAATGATCCAGAATGAATGTGATGTTTCCTCCACCCGAGGCACAAGGAGGAGTGCAGCCAGCTCCTTCTCACACACAGGAGGTACATTATCACCCACAGAGCACAGAGACACAGACAGGTCATCAGTTCCACAGTCTCAGACAGTAGAAGTAGTCAGTCCCACACTGATCCCAAGTTCCAGAGACACACTTTCAATCCAACATTCAAACAGAGCGGGTGAGGCAGACACTGTTCCATTTGCCCCGAACTCAGTCCCGCTGACAGGCAGATACAAAAATCCCAGTCCAAAATCACACTCTCAGATTGAAAGGCACTGTGTCAATCTCACAATCGGGCAACACAGCTACGAATTAAATACCAGAGAGAAATCACACATGGTATCCGATTGAAAGGGACAGAATGAATCCCAATAATGTACCTGAGATTCCAATTGAATACTATCCCAGAACTCTCACACACATGACTTTAATACATGAAATATCCATTCGAAAAGTGAACCATTTGCTACAAATTGCAAACAAATCCAAACCTCACATACAGTATCGATTGAGAAATACTGAAATATAGTAAACCTGAGAAACAAATTAGATACCTGTTCAGAATGCACTCGTAGAATGAAATTTAAAGATAGAGTATCAATTCTATTAGTGCAGACTGAGATACACATTATATACCAGTCCAAAAATCTCATACAATATTAGACTGAAAGATACAGTATCAATTCCATTTCTACAGACTGATCTACACATTACAAACCAATTCAAAAATGTCACCTTATCAGTTTGAAAGATTCATTATCATCCACAATATTACTCACAGAGATACAGATTTAATCGTGGTCCAAAAAGCACACAAATTATCTGATTAAAACCTCCAACATTAAATCCTAAAGTTCGTCCATATTTACAAATTAAATAAGGAGTAAAACTCTTCAAACATTAAGATATTAAAGCTGAAGTATTGAACGCAATAATGTAATCTGAGAGAATAATTATGTACAGATACAGAATGAAACTCACATTCAGATACAGTACCAAAGACACACAGACACAGAATGAATCCAACACTCTCATCAAGTACCAGGGACTGATAGGTACAGTATGAATCCCACACTAACATGCAGTATGAGTAACTGCATATTTAGGATGAATTCAACTCCCACATACAGTACTGGGGACTGTATATAAAGAATGAGTCCCACACTCACATGGAGAAACAGAGACTGACAGATACCGAAAGAATCCCACACTAACACACAGTATGAGAGACTGCCGATAAAGAATGAATCACAAACTCTCACACACACTGCTGACAAGACAGAGAATGAATCTCACACTCACACACAGTATCAGTGAGTGACAGACACAGAATGAATCCCACACTCACACACAGTACCAGAGACTGACAGATACAGAATGAATCCCACACTCACACACAGTACCAGAGACTGAGAGATACAGAATGAATCCCACTAAACTATCAGGGAATAAGCACAGACCAGGGATCAGGGCCTTTACCCAGTAAACTATCAGAGAATCAGCACAGACCAGGGATCAGGGCCTTTACCCAGTAAACCATCAGAGAATCAGCACAGACCAGGGATCAGGGCCTTTCACCTGTCGGAGAGAACATTGTATCACAGATCGCTTGTGATAAACCTACACATTCTGATTTACAGCCGTGCAGAACAGATGTTTGTAGCTGCGATGGCCGAGTGGTTAAGGCGTTGGACTCGGAATCCCCTGGGGATTTCCTGCGTACGTTCGAATCCTCCTCGCAGCGCGACTTCTTCAACTTATGTTTACTGCTCAAATAACGATGAACTGGAGTTGACGAACCGCATTCCCTCTCTCAGAGAGACTCTCCAGCGCGGCTCATGCTTTTAATTCGGAGCCCAATGGTCTCTTGCAAAATTGCAAGACACGTGAAGGAATCTCTCCCAAGCTCCATCTTAAATTCTGCCCGTTCGCAGAACTTGACATTGATCCTATTTCTTCCTATACTTTGATCCCACCTTGTCTCTGTCTCTTGACTCTCTGTGTTTTTCCCTCATGGACTTCTCAGGCTTCGTTGAACGGCCACGGATGATCGAACCTGGAACACCGGCAGTGAAGGGTAAAGATGGAAAGACTGAGACGGGGGGAGTGGCGAGAGGGTGGATTTGGAATTCCTGAGCGACCGCACTGCGCATTTTCCAGATCTGCTTGGAGCACCAATCCCTTCAATTCATCACTTACAGGGACAATTCGATTCGCGGTTTCTTTTCCCTGAGCTTGGCGAGATCTTAAAAATTGAAAGCGACCAATATCAAAGCGAACCTCGTCACCGACATGATCACAGATACAGAGCGGCCACACTCTGCTTCAGTGAGGGGAAAACCCAGAGCGGTTTCAAGGTTGAATGTAATTGGAAGCAAAGCTCGTTCAATGAAAGTGCAGGTCATTGAGGTGCCTTTAAACTCCTGATTGTTTGAACTGAATTTCTTTCAAAAGCGCTTGAGATTCAGGTGGAGTGATTTGGGGACTCCTTTTCACTCTTCGCAAAACTTTGAACCGCAGATCAAGATCAAAAGTCCAGGGCTAAATTAGGGTTTCTCCAGGGTATGAAACATCGAATCAAGAATTATACCCCGACCTCAACGAGCCCAGAAACAAGAACGTGTCACGGACACATTCTCTGAGAGGGCTGTCTGTGTGATGAAAAGGCATTTTTGAAAAGACCTCCTGATCAGTTCCGTGTTGGATCCTGACCAAAACACAGCACTGTGTGCTTCTCAAATTCACTAAACACCACGAATTACACAAAGGCACCGCTGGGAGTTGAACCCAGGATCTCCTGTTTACTAGACAGGTGCTTTAACCAACTAAGCCACGGTGCCAATTCATGGTACTGTCTCTCACCTCCTCTCATTAATATCTATCAGCTACACGTCACATTCTGTTGTGGGTTCAGACTGTTTTATCTTTGTCCATTTTGCTTGCCCGTTTCCCTGTGAATCCTGATACTGACTGCGTTTCAAGCTGTGTTTATCTTTCTGTGTCCATCAGTGCTTTAATACACGAATGAATATTTGTGCTTGTGTTTGTTACTTTAAATAAATTAGGGATGGACAATTCTCGCTCTGACACTGAAGAACTAATTGAACAAATTTCACAGTGAAGAGTTGTTTATTGTGGTGCTGAAACTAAAAAAAATCGTAAAAGGTGCAAAGAGGGAAAACGAGAAAAACTTGTGAGTGAAATTAAGGACAACTTTTAAGGTTTTTACACGTATATTAAGAGAAAGAAGGGTGACTAAGAGTAATGTGGGCCCCTTAAAGACAGATGGAGGTGATATTGTAATTGAAAATCAGGAAATGGCAGACTTGCTAAATACTCACAGAGAAGCATGAGGATAATAAACCAGAGACACGAGGAAAACTGAAAATAAATCAAGGGGATTCAGTGTAAGTAAAATAATGGTAATGGAGAAAATAATTAGACTAAAGATAGACAAATCTCCAGGGCCTGATGTTTACCATCCCAGGGGACGAAGGGGAATAGGTGAGGAAATTGGACATGCTTTAGTCATGATCGTTCAAATCTCTCTTGATTCAGGAATTGTTCCATGGATTGAAAAAATTCAAATGTCATTCCATTAATTAGGAAGGGTAGGAGAGATAAAACAGGAAATTATAGACCGATTCGTCTGTCGTCTGTTGTGGGGAAGTTACCAGAATCTGTTATTAGGGAAAGAATGACTGAGCACTTGGATAAACATGAATTGATCAGAGAGAGCCAGCATGGATTTGTAAAGTGTAAGTCAAGTCTAACGAAAATAGTTGAACTTTTTGAAGATGTAACGAACGTGGTAAATAATGGAGTGTCTATGGGGGTTATGTGTGTATTGACTTCCAGAGGCATTCGTTAAGGTTTAACATCAGAGACTGTTCTCATTTCTGTTGACATGTGGAATTCAAAGCAACCCATTGACATGGGGAGGGAGTTGGTTTGGAGGTAGGAGACAGAGAGTAGGGTTAATGGGTATGTACTCAAATTGACAGGATGTGATTAGTGGTGTCCCCCAGGGATCTGTATAAATGAGGCAGATAAAGGAATAGAGAGCGGTATATCCAGGTTTGTTGATGACACCAAGTTAGGAGGCACAGTGAGTAGTGCAGATGGGAGCATAAAGTTGTAAAAGGAAATTGATAGATTCAGTGAGTTGGTAAAACTGTGTCAGATGGAGTTTACATGGAATTACATAGAATGTACATCACAGAAACAGGCAATTCGGCCCAACCAGACTATACCGGTGTTTATGCTGCAGACGAGCCTCCTCCAACCCCTCTTCATCGAACTCGATGAGCAAACACGAATATTCCTTTCTCCTCCATGTGTTTATCTCACTTCACCGTAAATGCATCTATGCGATTCGCCTTAACTACTCCTTGTGGGAGCGAGCTGCACATTCTAACGCCTCTCTGGATAAATATGTTTCTCTTGAATGCCAGATTGGATTTATTGATGACTATTATATTCATGGCCCTAAGTTCTGACGTCCCCACTCCCAAAAGTACAAACACCTTATCTACATCTGACCGATCAAACCCTTGCATAATCTTAAAGTCCTGTATCAGGTCACCCTCAGCCTTCTCTTTTCTCGACAAAAGAGCCCCAGACTGTTCAAAGTTTCAATCTGGGGAAGTGTGAGACCATCCACTTTGGCCCTAAGCAAGATAAATCAGAGTATTTTCGAAATGGTGAGAAGCCAGGAACTGTGGGTGAGCAGAGATACTTCGGGAAATCATGACGAGTTGGCAGACAGGTGCAAAAAATAATTAAAATGGCTAATGGAATGTCGGCCTTTATCTCAAGGGAACTGGAATTCAAAAGGGTGGAAGTTATGTTAGAATTCTATAAACTCTGCTAAGGCCACATTTAGAGTACGGCATTCAGTCCTGGGCACCAGACCTCAGGAAGGATATATTGGCCTTGCGGGAGGTGCAGCGCAGAAAGACCAGAATGATACCGGGGCTAAAATGGTTACATTGTGAGGGCAAGTTGTGTGGACAAGGTTTGTATTTCCTCGTGTATAGAGGATTAAGTGGTGATGTAATTCAGGTGTTGAAGGTGATTCAATGATCCAATGGTGGGTGTGTGAGTTGGTGCTGAATCGGTCCCCTTCAGTGAAGAGAGGGTCAGCGGGCGCCTGACAGACACGGCTCGGAACGGGACTCGCTTCTCTCCGGCGGCAGCGGCTGGTTTAGAGAGATCTCTCTGTCTGCTGCTGTTACTCCGCCTCCCGCACTCTGGGAGAACCGCGGAGGTCGGTCCTCATTTTTCTCTTATGGATCCAGCTCCATCCGTTTACTGTTGACGGGAGTGCGTCTGATACCAAGTCAGTCAGAAGCGGGTGCAAATCACAACATAGGCACAGGCCCAAGGACTGGGGACTGGTTTGATATTGGGTCCTTTTTAAGGGACCGGCTGTAGAATGTTTGTATAATAATAATGATCAGAATTAACTTTGATACAATGAAGTTTTCTTCAGTTATTTCCCATTTCCACCCTCACCAGTTTTATACAGTAACAGGTAACAATGTTTGAGGGATGTGATGTCCAGTGTTGGTGGAATCAGTGTAATTTAACTTGATACATTGAAGAATCTCTTGTCTATCCCAGGCTCTTACCTGAGGTTTCGACCCTCACCGAGTTTAAAATTGGTCACTCACTGATATAAATAAACCAGTAACAATCCCGAATCCTCAGCGGGGATATTTGTTCCGATACTTAATGACGGTCCCAATTTCCACTGAAATTCTCAATCAGCAAATCCCAGAGGCTGTTTCGGGTTTGACAAACTGTGAAACAGATTGTTTTAAAAGCCGGAAAGAGGGAAAAACTGGTGGTGGATATGAAGTGTTATACATTATCTCTTTCTGTTTCAGATTTACAATTTCTCTTTGTGTGTTACTGACAGGAGAGGCTATAACGGAGCCCAGTGACTGGGTAACGAGCTGCACTGAGTCATTGGCCTGTGTTACAGACCGGCTCGTTGGACCTGCTCATTTCATGAACTCGCTGGTGTCTCAGCACGTGTGATGACTGAGTGAATCCCTTCCCACACACGGAGCAGGTGAACAGTCTCTCAACCAATGGGCATGCGTTGATGTGTCAGCAGTTCATTTCTGCTTCTAAAGCTCTTCTCACAGTCACTGCATTAAAAGGTCACTCAATAGTGTCAACAAGTTAATGTTTCAGAAGGTGGGATGATCGAGTGAATCTCTTCCCACACACGGAGCAGGTGAACAGTCTCTCCCCACTGTGAGTGCGTCGATGTCTCAGCAGTTCGTTTCTGATTTTAAATCTCTTCCCACAGTCAGAACATTTAAAGGTCTCTCAGTGTGAACTCGCTGGTGTTTCAGCAGGTTGGATGACCGAGTGAATCCCTTCCCACACACGGAGCAGGTGAACGGCCTCTCCCCAGTGTGAACTCGCTGGTGTCTCAGCAGGATGGATGACTGAGTGAATCTCTTCCCACACACGGAGCAGGTGAACGGCCTCTCCCCAGTGTGAGTGCGTTGGTGTCTCAGCAGTTCAATTTTGCTGTTAAACCTCTTCTCACAGTCAGAACATTTAAAAGGTCTCTCATTCGTGTGAACTCGCTGGTGTGTCAGGAGGTGAGATGACCGAGTGAATCCCTTCCCACACACAGAGCAGATGAACGGTCTCTCCCCAGTGTGAGTGCGTTGGTGTGTCAGCAGTTCAATTTTGCTTTTAAACCTCTTCTCACAGTCAGAACATTTAAAAGGCCTCTCCCCAGTGTGAACTCGCTGGTGTGTCAGGAGGAGGGATGACCGAGTGAATCCCTTCCCACACACGGAGCAGGTGAACGGGCTCTCCCCAGTGTGAACTTGCTGGTGTGTCAACAGGGTGGATGACTGAGTGAATCCCTTCCCACACTCGGAGCAGGTGAACGGTCTCTCCCCAGTGTGGGTACATTGGTGTGTCTGCAGATTCCTTTTGCATTTAAACCTTTTCTCACAGTCAGAACATTTAAAAGGTCTCTCCCCAGTGTGAACTCGCTGGTGTGTCAACAGGGTGGATGATTGAGTGAATCCCTTCCCACACACAGAGCAGGTGAACGGCCTCTCCGCAGCGTGAGTGCGTTGGTGTGACATCAGATTACTTTTGCTTTTAAACCTCTTCTCACAGTCAGAACATTTAAAAGGTCTCTCATCAGAGTGAGCTCGCTGGTGTGTCAGGAGGTGGGATGACCGAGTGAATCCCTTCCCACACACGGAGCAGGAGAACGGCCTCTCCCCAGTGTGACGGCGTCGATGAATTTCCAGCTCTGAAGGGGAAATGAATCCCTTCCCACATTCCCCACATTTCCACGGTTTCTCCATGGTCCGGGTGTCCTTGTGTGTCTCCAGGTTGATGATCAGTTGAAACCTCGTCCACACACAGAACACGTGTACGGTTTCTCCCCGCTGTGGACGGTGCGGTGTTTTTTCTGGCTGTGTAATTGGGGAAAGCTCTTTCCACAGTCAGTGCACTGGAACACTCTCACTCGGGTGTGTGTGTGTCTCGGTGCTTTTCCACTCACACTGATGTTTGAAATCTTCTCCCACAGACAGAACAGACAAACATTTCTCCTTCCACATTCAAAGGCCGATGATATTCAAGTCCTGATGAATCGAGTGACTCTGTCAGATCTTGACGTGATCTTTGGTTTGAGTTTCCCTCTGTAAATCCTCCCCTGTAAAAGGAGTTTATAAAAGTTATCACTGTAATTACAGGATAGAAATTCAGATCAGATAACTCTACTTTCTATGGAGCACTATTTCCTCTCTCATTACTCAAAGCTGTAAATCCCCGTCCCACACAATCTCCCTCCTCCCTGTGCTGAAATCCAAATCCATCGCATCATCTTTCAGTGGCCCTAAACCATAAGTGAAAGGGTGTGAGAGAGTGTGAGTGTGTGAAAGAGTGTGAGAGAGTGTGAGTGTGAGTGAGTGTGAGAGAGTGTGAGTGTGAGAGTGTGAGTACAGCAGTGGGCTCGGTGTGGAGAATGAAGTGGGGCAGGTGGAGCATCTTTCAGTGGGGCAGCAGTGATCATAATCTCATTAGGTTTAGAACAGTTATGGAAAAGGACAGGGGACAGTCAAATGTGAAAATTCTTAACTGGAGGAGGGCTAATTCCAGTGAGTTAAAAAGGGATCTTGTCCAGGTGGATTGGAATCAAAAATTGGCAGGCAGAACAGTAATTGAATAGTGGGAGGCCTTCAAGGAGGAGTTGGTTTGGGTACAGAGTAGACAGATTCCCACGAGGAGGAAAGGAACAGCATCCAAAGCTGGAGCTCCCTGGATGACTGAAGATATAGAGATCACCATTGCTCCTTCATTTTCAGACGCTCCCTGACCGATCACCATTTCCCCTTCATTTACAGACGCTCCCTGACTGATCACCATTTCTCCTTCATTTACAGACGCTCCCTGACCGATCACCATTTCTCCTTCATTTACAGACGCCCCTCGACCGATCACCATTTCTCCTTCATTTGCAGACGCCCCCCGACCGATCACCATTTCTCCTTCATTTACAGACGCTCCCTGACCGATCACCATTTCTCCTTCATTTGCAGACGCTGCCTGACCGATCACCATTTCTCCTTCATTTACAGACGCCCCCCGACCGATCACCATTTCTCCTTCATTTACAGACGCTCCCTGACTGATCACCATTTCTCCTTCATTTACAGACGCTCCCTGACCGATCACCATTTCTCCTTCATTTGCAGACGCCCCTCGACCGAGCACCATTTCTCCTTCATTTACAGACGCCCCCCGACCGATCACCATTTCTCCTTCATTTACAGACGCTCCCTTACCGATCACCATTTCTCCTTCATTTTGCAGACGCTGCCTGACCGATCACCATTTCTCCTTCATTTACAGACGCTCCCTGACCGATCACCATTTCTCCTTCATTTACAGACGCTCCCTGACCGATCACCATTTCTCCTTCATTTACAGACGCTCCCTGACCGATCACCATTTTTCCTTCATTTACATACGCTCCCTGACCGATCACCATTTCTCCTTCATTTACAGACGCTCCCTGACCGATCACCATTTCTCCTTCATTTACAGACGCTCCCTGACCGATCACCATTTTTCCTTCATTTACAGACGCCCCCCGACCGATCACCATTTCTCCTTCATTTACAGACGCTCCCTGACCGATCACCATTTCTCCTTCATTTATAGACACTCCCTGACCGATCACCATTTCTCCTTCATTTACAGACGCTCCCTGACCGATCACCATTTCTCCTTCATTTTGCAGACGCTCCCTGACCGATCACCATTTCTCCTTCATTTACAGACGCTCCCTGACCGATCACCATTTCTCCTTCATTTACAGACGCTCCCTGACCGATCCCCATTTCCCCTTCATTTCCCGGCGGGTAGTGAGGGGGGGATAATGTTCACTGTTTTATATTCGGGTCTGGGGCCGCACTCGGGGTTTGTAAAGCCTGAGCCTGGGCCTGAGCCCGGACCCGGGCCCCGGGGTTTATTGAGCCTCTTGCTCCGATCCTCTGACCTGCACCGAACGCGCTCCTCCCGCAGCCTCGACTGGCCGCGCATGCTCAGGACACACTGACCGATCATGAGTCACTACTGCGCCTGCGCACTGGGCTCCACTGATTCGGATAGGGCACAATCTGCACCGCGCTGCATGCTGGGTGATGCAGCCGCCATTGATGATCTTAATATCAGACCGAAAAACAAAGACATTGGAAGCAGATAATTCAAGTGTTTAATTTATTATATAAATAATTCAATCGTTCAATTCATTAAATAATCAATTGTTTAATTTATTACATAAACAATTAGTGTTTAATTTATCATAGAAATAATTCAATAGTTTAATTCATTATATAAATATTCCTTCGTTTAATTTATTACATAAAGAATTCAATATTTAGTTGAATTATTTATATAATAAATTAAACACGAGACTTCTTTATATAATAAAGTCAACAGTTGATTATGTGTAATAAATTAAACAATTGATTATTTATACAATAAATAATGTTTTGAAATTCTTCATACAATAAATTAAATAATGGATTATTAATATGATTAAATAAACACTTGAATCTTTGTATGATAAGTTAAACCTGTGAATTAATTATATAATTTAAACACTTGACCTCTTTATATAATAAACTAAACAATTGGTTATTTATATAATAAATTAAACAATTGATTTTTTTATATAATAAATGAAACACCTGAATTATTTATATAATAAATTAAACAATTGTTTCTTTATATAATAAATTTAACATGAATTATTTATATGAATTAAACAATTGTTTCTTCACAGAATAAATTTAACACTTGAATTATTTGTATAATAATTTCATCAATTGAATTATTTAGATGCTTAATTTATGAAAATAATTCAATAGTTTAATTTAACAACTGAAGTTGTTATGTAAGAAATTAAACAATTGATTATTTATATAATGAATTAAACTATTGAATTATTTATATAATAAATGAAACAGTTGAATTATTTATATAATAATTAAAACCTTTTAATTATTTATATAATAAATTGAACTATTGAATTATTTAGATAATAAATGAAACAGTTGAATTATTTAAATAATAAATTAAACAAATAAACTATTTATGTAATAAATTATACACTTGAATGCTTCATTAATAAATTAAACACTTGTTTATTTGTATAATAAATTCACCAATTGAATTATTTATACAATAAATTAAACAACGGAACTATTTATATATTAAATTATACACTTGAATTATTATATAATTAAACTACTGAATTATTTATCCAATATATTAATCAATTTAATTATTCATAGAATAAATTAAACAATTCAATAATTTACATAAAAAATTAAACACTTGAATTATTTATAATATATTGAACAATTGAATTATTTACATAATAAATTTAGCTGTTGAATTTTTTATACAATAAATTAAACTCTTGGTTATTTATATAATAAATTAATCAATTGAATAATTTAAGCTATTGAATTCTCTTTATAATAAATGAAACATTTGAAGTATTCATATAATAAATTAAACACTTGAAAACAATTTAATTATTGATATAACAAAATAAGCAATTCATTACTTATTTAATGAATTAAACTATTGAGTTATTTATATTACATTTTAAACTTTTCAATTATTTATATAATAAATGAAGCCAGCTTGGACAAAATGGCGGCAAGCGCGGCCACCATCTTGGAAAAAATGGCAGCTGCCGCCATCTTGTCAGATGGCGGCAAGAGGCCGACAGACTGTCCCCAGTGATCCCGCAGTGACCCCAGGATGTCCCAGTGACCCCAGAGTGATGCCTGTCCCTTTCGAACAGGTCAATCCCACCACCAAGAATCTTACAGCGCAGGAGGCCTCTCGGCCCATCATGCCTGTGCTGGCTCTTTGAAAGAGCTGTCCAATTAGTCCGACTCCCCTGCCCTTTCCCCATAGCCCTGCAAATGTTTCCTTTCAGTGTTTATCCAATTCCCTTTTGAAAGTTATTATTAAATCTGCTTCCACCGCCCTTTCAGGCAGCGCATTCCAGATCATAACTCGCTGCGTAAAATAAAACCCTCATCGCCATCTGGTTCTTTTGCCAATTACCTTAAATCTGTGTCCTCTGGTTACCGACCCTTCTGCCACTGGAAATAGTTTCTCCTTATTTAATCTATTAAAACTCTTCATAATTTTGAACACCTCTATTAAATCTCCCCGTAACCTTCTCTGCTCAAAAGAGAATAATCCCAGTCTCTCCGCATAACTGAAGTCCCTCATCCCTGGTACCATTCTAGTAAATCTCCTCTGCACCCTCTCCAAGGCTTTGACATCCTTCCTAAAGTGTGGCACCCAGAATTGGACACAATACTCCAGCTGAGGCCTAACCAGTGTTTTAGAAAGGTTTAGTATAACTTCCTTGCTTTCGTATTCGATGCCTCTATTAATAAAGCCCAGGATCCTTCAAGGATTTGTGTCTGTGCACTCCCCAGGTCTCTCTGTTCCTGCATTCCCTTTAAAATTGTACCATTTAGTTTATATTGCCTCTCCTCATTCTTCCTGCCAAAATGTATCACTTCCCACTTCTCTGCATTAAATTTCATCTGCCATGTGTCTGCCCATTCCACCAGTCTATGTCCTCCTGAAGTCTGTTACTATCCTCCACATTGTTTACTACATTTCCGAGTTTCGTGTCATCTGCAAAGTTTGAAATTATACCCTGAATACCCAAGTGCAAGTCATTAATATACATCAAAAAGAGCAGTGGTCCTAATACTGACCCCTGGGGAACACCACTGTATATTTCCCTCCAGTCTGAAAAACAACCGTTCACCACTACTCTCTGTCCCTTAGCCAATTTTGTAACCATGCAGCCACTGTCCCTTTAATCCCAGGGGCTTCAAATGATCCCTTCTGTCTCTGGACCCCGTTTATACCGTCCTTCCCCAAAAACTTATTCCACAACTCTGCCCTCTGGTGTAGAAAGGTCCCAGCCCTCTGACTCCATCTCCCTGGTTTAGATGAGTGGAGGCCTCCAGCCCATGGAGCACCCCATCTAACGGCCCATGAAAGGACTCTGTGTTTTCCCTCCGCTGCCCCACTGAGAGCCTCCCCTCCGGGTGTTCCATCCTGCCCACACTCGCCCCAGTTTGTACACACGTACCCTTATCCTGCAGTCAAACTTGGAATGAAAATATGCAGAATCTTATCTGCCTCGACAAGGCCCCCTTGTCAGAAGATGGTGGGTTCGAGCCCCACTCCAGAGACTCGAGCACCTAATCCAGGCCGACACTCCCAGTGCAGTACTGAGGGAGTGCGGCACTGTCGGAGGTGCCGTCTTTCGGATGAGACGTTAAACTGAGTCCCTGCCTGCCCCTCTCAGGTGGACGTAAAAGATCCCACGGCCACTAATGGGAGAAGAGCAGAATTCTCCCCTGGGTGTTCTGGCCAATATTTATCCCTCAACCAACGCCACTAAAACACAGATTATCTGGTCATTATCACAACGCTGTTTGTGGGATCTTGCTGTGCGCAAATTGGCTGCCCGTTTCCTAAATTGCAACAGTGACTACACTTCAAAATAGTACATTATTGGCTATAAAGTGATCTGGGACGTCCCGAGATCGTGGAAGGGGCGAAATAAATGTACGTTTTTAAAAAACTAAGTCCCTTTGACACTGGGGATCAGTCCTGCAGTCCTTTTAACCCCTGGTCCCTGGTACCCAAGCCCCAGACCACCCCTCTTTACTCCGAGGGCTAGTGGAGGGCAGTTGGGGCAAGGGATGCTTTGCCACAAAGTGCCTGAAGCAGAGCCCACTGCATCTTTCACAGGACGACTGGATAACCGTATGAAGCTGAGGCTCGTGCTATGGGGGAGAGAAGGGGAGAGGGGCTTATGTCCCGGGAGGTGGAGGGAGCTAAAACCCACAAACTTCTGACTCGGAGGGGTGAGTGACGCTGACCGAGGAACGAGACAGGGTCCCCGAGACCGAGAGCAGTAAGTGGAGAAGGGGCGGGTGTTGCAGACTGAAGCCTGTGCTGGGTGCTCCTACCATTGGTGTCTCTCATCTCTTCCTCTCGCTGCTTCATGTCGGCAAAGTCATTGACGATCGACTCTGACAGATCCTCCAATCGTCGCAGCTCCACCTCAAGTGGCTTCAGCTTCTCCGCCTTGGCGATCTGGGCAGGGAGAGAGAGAGAGAGAGACGGCCTGTAAGATCGGACAAAGATGTAGTAAATCCATTGTTGACTTGAGAGACCCACACTACAGAAAGGATATTGAAGCACTGGAGGCAGTGCGGGAAGGATTTACAAGGACGTTACAGGAATTCAGTGGATGCGGACGTGCCCGTCACGATAGATTGAGCAGGCTGGGGCTCTTTTCTCTGTAAAAGACTAAGAGGAGACCCGATAGAGATATTCAAAATTCGGATTGGTGAATGTGGAGAAACTGCTTCCACTAGTGGGGGAGACCAGAACAAGGGGGCCGAAATATAAGAGAGGCACGAAAAGATCAAGTAAAGAATTCAGGAGGAATTTCTTTACAGAGAGCGGTGAGAATGTGGAACTCGCTGCGAAACAGAGTGATTGAGGCGAATAGTATTTAAGGGGAGGCTTGATGCGTATATGAGGGAGAAAGGAATCGAGGGATATGGGGGCAGAGTGGGAGGAGGCTCGTGTGGAGGATAAACACCAGTATGAAGCCACTGGGCCGAATGGCCTGTTTCTCTGCTGTAGATTCTACATTACCGCAGGGAAGGGGATATAAAGCACGGACACTCACATCTTCATAGTTCTTGGCTTCAACTCCATGTTTGGTGTTGAGAATAATCAGCTGGTCAGGAACTCGAAAATGGCCTGAGAACAAGAAAACACCAAGCTGAGGACCGGCCCCCACCGACACCCCGTGTGGGATCGGCCCTCGCCGACATTACTGCTCCATGGTCATGGAACTACGCACTCCCACAGGGGCCCCTGAACCCCCAAACCCACGGGGACTCCGCACTCCCACAGGGGCCCCTGAACCCCCAAACCCACGGGGACTCCGCACTCCCACACGGGCCCCCGAACCCCCAAACCCACGGGGACTCCGCACTCCCACAGGGGCCCCTGAACCCCGAAACCCACGGGGACTCCGCACTCCCACAGGGGCCCCTGAACCCCCAAACCCACGGGGACTCCGCACTCCCACACGGGCCCCCGAACCCCCAGACCCACGGGGACTCCGCACTCCCACACGGGCCCCTGAACCCCCAAACCCACGGGGACTCCGCACTCCCACAGGGGCCCCAGAACCCCCAAACGGGCCCCTGAACCCGCAAACCCACCGGGACTCCGCATGCCCACAAAGGCCCCAGAACCCCCAAACCCACGGGGACTACGCACTCCCACACGGGCCCCCGAACCCCCAAACCCACGGGGACTCCGCACTCCCACAGGGGCCCCAGAACCCCCAAACGGGCCCCTGAACCCACAAACCCACGGGGACTCCGCATGCCCACACAGGGGCCCCAGAACCCCCAAACGGGCCCCTGAACCCACGGGGACTCCGCACTCCCACAGGGGCCCCAGAACCCCCAAACGGGCCCCTGAACCCACAAACCCACGGGGACTCCGCATGCCCACACAGGGGCCCCAGAACCCCCAAACGGGCCCCTGAACCCCCAAACCCACGGGGACTCCGCACTCCCACAGGGGCCCCAGAACCCCCAAACGGGCCCCTGAACCCACAAACCCACGGGGACTCCGCATGCCCACACAGGCCCCAGAACCCCCAAACCCACGGGGACTACGTACTCCCACACGGGTCCCTGAACCCCCTGGCTTCTGTGGGGGATACCGGGAGGAGGCCGAGATGGATCATCCACTCGGCACTTCTGGCTGAAGATGGTTGCAAACGCTTCAGCCTTGTCTTTTGCACTCACGTGCTGGACTCCGCCATCACTGAGGATGGGGATGTTTACAGAGCCTCCTCCTCCCGTTAGTTGTTTAATTGTCCACCACCATTCACGACTGGATGTAGCAGGACTGCAGAGCTTTGATCTGATCCGTTGGTTGTGGAATCACTTAGCTCTGTCTATAGCATGTTGGTTCCGCTGTTTACCATGCATGTAGTCCTGAGTTGCAGCTTCACCAGGTTGGCACCTCATTTTTAGGTACGTCTGGTGGTGCTCCTGGCATGCTCTTATACACTCCTCATTGAACCAGGGTTGATCCACTGGCTTGTTGGTAATGGTGGAGTGAGGAAAATGTCGGGCCATGAGGTTACAGATTGTGCTGGAATACAATTCTGCTGCTGCTGATGGCCCACAGCGCCTCATGGATGCCCAGTTTTGAGCTGCTAGATCTGTTCTGAATCTATCCCATTTAGCACGGTGGTAGTGCCACACAACACGTTGGATGGTGTCCTCAGTGCGAAGACGGGACTTCGTCTCCACGAGGACTGTGCGGAGGTCACTCCTACCAATACTGTCATGGACGGATGCATCTGTGACAGGTGGATTGGTGAGGGCAAAGTCAAGTAGGTTTTTCCCTCGTGTTGGTTTGCTCACCACCTGCCGCAGGCCCAGTCTGGCAGCTATGTTGCTAACAGTCCTTTTATACTTGTTTTAACTGTCTGATTCACTTGTTTTATTCCTTATGCTATCTGCACTTGTGTGTAGAACTCTTATTTGGGCAACAGACCAACTGGACCACATCGAGAATATACTGTGTGCAGTTTTGGTCTCCTTATTTAAGGAAGGACGTAATTGCTTTGGAGGCGGTTCAGAGAAGGTTCACTCGACTGATTCCTGGGATGAGGGGGTTATCTTATGAGGAATGGTTGGACAAGTTGGGCCTGTACAGGCTGGAGTTTAGAAGAATGAGAGGTGATCTTATTGAAACATATAAGATCCTGAGGAGACTCGAAGGGGCAGATGCTGAGAGGGTGTTTCCCCTTATGGGGAACTAGGGGACCACAGTTTAAAAATAAATGGTCTCCCATTTAAGACGGAGATGAGGATAAATTTTTTCTCTCAGAGGGTGGTGAGTCTGTGGAACTCCCTTCCCCAGAGAGCGGTGGAGGCAGGGTCAGTGAATATTTTTAAGGCTGAGTTAGATCGATTCCTGATTAACAGGGGAGTCAAAGGTTACAGTAGATAGACGGGAAAGCAGGGTTGAGGTCACAATCGGATCAGCCTTGATCTTATCAAATGGCAGAGGGGCCGAATGGCCTACTCCTGCTCTTAATTCGTAGGTTCTGATGCTGTTTTTCTAACTTCTTAAATATATCACACTTGTTTTTTATCACTGCTGTATTATTTTTTAATCAGTTATTTTATTATTTCCTGTATTTTTTGATGAACCTGAAGTATTTATATTACCTGTGACACTATTTGTGACCTGGACTTTGTTCTCATCCCTTTTTCTTATCAGTGAGCTATTTTCACTTTTATTATTATTTCTGCCCGAGCCCTCCCCGTACCCCAGGACCCCCCCTCGGACTCACTCACCCGGGGGCAGGCGGCTCTCGAAGCAGATCTCGAACATGTCGTAGTCGTCAGTGGTGAAGGCGAATTTGCCCTTAGTCGCCTCCTCCTTAGAGTACAGGATGTGGCCGGAGGAGTCCGTCACCTGGGGGAGGGGAAACAGAGAGGTTACACCCTGGCTCCAGCCCGGAACTGTCCCCCACAGCTCCCTCCCCACACCACCCTCCCAATGGTGGAAAGGTACAAAAAGATCATTAAAAAGGATAATGGAACGTTGGCCTTTATCTCGAGGGCTGGAATACAAAGAGGTGGAAGTTATATTACAGCTGGACAGAGCTCTGGTCAGACCCCATCTGGAGACACTGCGTCCAGTTCTGGGCACCGTCCCCTCAGGAAGGATATATCGGCCTTGGAGGGGGTGCAGTGCAGATTCACCAGAATGATACCGGGGCTAAAAGGGTTAAATTACGAAGACAGGTTGCAGAGACGAGGCTTGTATTCCCTCGAGTGTCGAAGATTAAGGGGTGATCGAATCGAGGGGTTTAAGATGATTAAAGGATTTGATGGGGTCGATAGAGAGAAACTATTTCCTCTGGTGGGGGGAGTCCAGAACAAGGGGGAATAATCTTAAAATTAGAGCCCGGCCGTTCAGGGGTGATGTCAGGAAGCATTTCTTCACACAAAGGGGAGTGGGAATCTGGAACTCTCTCCCCCGGAAAAGGGGGAGGCCGGGGGTCAATTGAAAATTTCAAAACTGAGATTGATGGATTTTTGTTGGGTGAGGGGATTAAAGGGAATGGAACCAAGGGGGGAAATGGAGTGAAATACAAATCAGACATGGTCGGACTGAATGGGGGACATGGTCGGACTGAATGGGGGACAAGCTCCCTCTCCACCCCCTCTCTCTCTCTCCACCCTCCTCCCCCTCCCCCCCCTCCCTCTCTCCCCTCCCCCTCTCCCCTCCCCCTCCCCTCCCCCCCTCCACACCCACACCCCTCCCCCCCCACACCCCACCCCCTCCCCCCCCACACCCAACCCCTTTCCCCCCCCCTCTCCCACCCCCTTTCCCCCCCCTCTCCGCTCCCCTCCCCCCCACACCCACCCCCCCACACCCACCCCCTTTCCCCTCCCGTCCCCCCCCTCTCCCCTCCCCCACCCACACCCTCCCCCCCCCACACCCCTCCCCCCCCCACCCAACCCCCCCACACCCACCCCCCCTCCCCCCCCACCCAACCCCCCCACACCCACCCCCCCTCCCCCCCCCACACCCACCCCCCTCCCCCCCCCACCCAACCCCCCCACACCCACCCCCCTCCCCCCCCCACCCAACCCCCCCACACCCACCCCCCCTCCCCCCCCCCACACCCACCCCCCTCCCCCCCCCACACCACACCCCCCCTCCCCCCCCCCACACCCACCCCCCTCCCCCCCCCACACCCACCCCCCCCCTCCCCCCCCCCACACCCACCCCCCCCTCCCCCCCCCACACCCACCCCCCCTCCCCCCCCCACACCCACCCCCTTCCCCCCCCCACACCCACCCCCCTTCCCCCCCCCACACCCACCCCCCTTCCCCCCCCCACACCCACCCCCTTTCCCCCCTCCCCTTCCCCCCTCCCTCTCCTCCCCCTCCCTCCCTCCCCTCCCCCCCCACACCCAACCCCTTTCCTCCCCCCCCCACACCCACCCCCTTTCCCCTCCACCCCCTTTCCCCACCCACCCCCTTTCCCCTCCACCCCCACACCCACCCCCTTTCCCCTCCCACAACCACCCCCTTTCCCCTCCCCCCTCCCTCTCCCCCCACTCTCTCTCCCCCCCCACACCCCACCCCCTTTCCCCTCTCCCCCCTCCACCCCCTTTCCCCTCCCTCCACCCCCTTTCCCCACCCACCCCCTTTCCCCTCCACCCCCACACCCACCCCCTTTCCCCTGCCCCCCCCACACCACCCCCTTTCCCCCCCACACCCACCCCTTTGCCCTCCCCCTCTCTCTCCCCCCACTCTCTCTCCCCCCCCACACCCACCCCCCTTTCCCCTCCCCCCCCACACCCACCCCCTTTCCCCTCCCCCCCCCCACACCCACCCCCTTTCCCCCCCCTCTCCCCTCCCCCCCCCCTCCCCCCCACACACCCACCCCCTTTCCCCCCCCCCTCTCCCCCTCCCCCCCCCCCCCCTCCCCCCCCCCCCCCCTCCCCCCCCCCCCCCTCCCCCCCCCCCCCCCCTCCCCCTCCCCCCCCCCCCCTCCCCCCCCCCCCCCCTCCCCCTCCCCCTCCCCCCCCCCCCTCCCCCCCTCTCTCCCCCCTTCCCCCCTCTCTCCCTCCCGCCTTGAGGTGGGGGCGGGCGGCCGGCTGTTCGCTCAGCTCGGACTCTCCGCTCACCAGCCTGTCCTTGTGGATCTCCTCCCGCAGACACTTCCTGGCGTTGGACGGCAGCTGGAAGGAGATGGCGCCGGCGGCCAGCAGCTGGTTCAGGGCGGCGAGGGGCAGGAGCAGGGCGGGGGGAGGAGGTGAGGGCCTGAGGCCGGGGACTGGGAGTCGGGGAGGGGCCTGAGGCCGGGGACTGGGAGTCGGGGAGGGGCCTGAGGCCGGGGACTGGGAGTCGGGGAGGGGCCGGGGACTGGGAGTCGGGGAGGGGCCTGAGGCCGGGGACTGGGAGTCGGGGAGGGCCTGAGGCCGGGGACTGGGAGTCGGGGAGGGGCCTGAGGCCGGGGACTGGGAGTCGGGCCTGAGGCCGGGGACTGGGAGTCGGGCCTGAGGCCGCTCTCGGGTCGCTCGGTTCCTGCGCGGTTTCCAGGGGCAACGGATTCCGGCCCAGGCCCAGCGACCGTTACTATGGGCGGCCTGGTATTATGGGATGGAGGGAGAGGCCTGTCCCCAACTTTAGTTCTTTCAATGTGGACGCCGGGCAGGGTGGGATGTGTCGGAGGTCCCCGGGGTGTTTGGGTCACGAGGGGAGGGGGGAGACAGGCTGAGGGTGGGGGGGACTCGGTTTGGGGTGAGGGCAGAGGGGGGAGACAGGCTGAGGGTGGGGGGGACTCGGTTTGGGGTGAGGGAAGAGGGGGAGACAGGCTGAGGGTAGGGGGAGACAGGCTGAGGGTGGGGGGGGACTCGGTTTGAGGTGAGGGAAGAGGGGGAGACAGGCTGAGGGTGGGGGGACTCGGTTTGGGGTGAGGGAAGAGGGGGAGACAGGCTGAGGGTGGGGGGACTCGGTTTGGGGTGAGGGAAGAGGGGGAGACAGGCTGAGGGTGGGGGGGACTCGGTTTGGGGTGAGGGAAGAGGGGGGAGACAGGCTGAGGGTGGGGGGGACTCGGTTTGGGGTGAGGGAAGAGGGGGAGACAGGCTGAGGGTGGGGGGGACTCGGTTTGGGGTGAGGGAAGAGGGGGAGACAGGCTGAGGGTGGGGGGACTCGGTTTGGGGTGAGGGAAGAGGGGGAGACAGGCTGAGGGTGGGGGGACTCGGTTTGGGGTGAGGGAAGAGGGGGAGACAGGCTGAGGGTGGGGGGACTCGGTTTGGGGTGAGGGAAGAGGGGGAGACAGGCTGAGGGTGGGGGGACTCGGTTTGGGGTGAGGGAAGAGGGGGAGACAGGCTGAGGGTGGGGGGGACTCGGTTTGGGGTGAGGGAAGAGGGGGAGACAGGCTGAGGGTGGGGGGGACTCGGTTTGGGGTGAGGGAAGAGGGGGAGACAGGCTGAGGGTGGGGGGGACTCGGTTTGGGGTGAGGGAAGAGGGGGAGACAGGCTGAGGGTGGGGGGGACTCGGTTTGGGGTGAGGGAAGAGGGGGAGACAGGCTGAGGGTGGGGGGGACTCGGTTTGGGGTGAGGGAAGAGGGGGAGACAGGCTGAGGGTGGAGGGGACTCGGTTTGGGGTGAGGGAAGAGGGGGAGACAGGCTGAGGGTGGGGGGGGACTCGGTTTGGGGTGAGGGAAGAGGGGGAGACAGGCTGAGGGTGGGGGGGACTCGGTTTGGGGTGAGGGAAGAGGGGGAGACAGGCTGAGGGTGGGGGGACTCGGTTTGAGGTGAGGGAAGAGGGGGAGACAGGCTGAGGGTGGGGGGGACTCGGTTTGGGGTGAGGGAAGAGGGGGGAGACAGGCTGTGAGGGTTTCAAATCAGTAAAATAGGTCCTTGAAATGTGGCTCATTCCAGCAGACAGGTCTCCTGGTCAAACCAGTCCTGCCCTGGGCTGTCACTGGATTAACATGAGAATGGACAGGTCCCTGAGGGAGACCCATTGAGATTCAGTCTAATATCTCAAATGATGTGGAGATGCCGGTGATGGACTGGGGTGGACAAATGTCAGGAATCTTACAACACCAGGTTATAGTCCAACAGTTTTATTTGAAAATCACAAGCTTTCGGAGGCTTTCTCCCTTTGTCAGGTGAGTGTGGGATTCCATGAAAGGCACACCGCTTTATAGTCAGAGCACAATGCCTGGTGATTACAGATAATCTTTCCAACTGCCCGTTGTCAAGGCAATCAAAGGAGTCGAATAGTGTTCAGACAGAGAGACGTTACATACGGGACGACTGAATATACTGATTGTCCCGTATGTAATCAGTATATTCAGTCGTCCCCGTATGTAACGTCTCTCTGTCTGAACACTATTCGACTCCTTTGATTGCCTTGACAACGGGCAGTTGGAAAGATTATCTGTAATCACCAGGCATTGTGCTCTGACTATGGAATCCCACACTCACCTGACAAAGGAGAAAGCCTCCGAAAGCTTGTGATTTTCAAATAAAACTGTTGGACTATAACCTGGTGTTGTAAGATTCCTTACATAATATCTCAAAGGCTGAAGCAGGGAGCTCCCCGGGGGTTGGGGATGGCTGTGTGTCTCGTCCCAAACCCTCCCCAGGGGCGGGGACAATCTCTCAGTCTGCCGGGGTCCTCCAGCCTGTCCTGAGTGTATTTCTCTCTCTGTCTCTCTCCCAACTTTTCTCTCTCTTTCGATTCTCTGGTTTGTAATCGGGATTTGTGTCTCAGTGTTGTTGCTGAGGGATTGTCGGTGTAACTGGGAGAGGGAGAGGGAGTGGGAGGGAGGGAGCTCTGGGCTCTTGCTGTGCCTTTTTAATCCCTTGCTTTTGTATTTTAATCAATTCCCTCTCTCTCTCTCTCTCTCTCTCTCTCTCCTCAGGAAGCTTTTCGATGAAATGCAGCAAGGAGATGATCCAGAAAGAAACATTTTGTGAGAAGGAGGAGGATGAGGGGGAATCCTGGGCCAAGAATCGTTCTCTCTGCTGGGGACTGACTGACTGACTGAGACCTTCACCGCAGCCTGGACCCGATGGGGGCCACGTGAGTAATGTCTGGGATATTCAGGGGACACTGGGGGGGTCACTGGGACATTCTGGGGACACTGGAGGATCACTGGGACATTGTACAGGAGCTGATACTGAGACACACACTTGACCATCTGACAGTGCAGCGCTCCCTCAGTACCGACCGTCCGACAGAATATCACCATCTGTTCGA